>NW_019947282.1:0-23395 GCF_002910315.2 Salvelinus sp. IW2-2015 | reverse complement strand
CCCCGCAAGACCCCCGCTCCCCTCAAGACCCCGTCCCCTCAAGACCCCCGGCTCCTTCAAAGGCCCCGGCTCCCCTCAAGACCCCCGGCTCCTAGCTCCCCTCAAGACCCCCGCTCCCTTCAAGGCCCCGCTCCCCTCAAGGCCCCGATCTCCCTCAAGGCCCCGGCTCCCTCGAAGACCCCCGGCTCCTAGGCTCCCCTCAAAGCCCCCGGCTCCCTCAAGGTGACCCCGGCTCCCCTCAAGCCCGGCCCCTCAAGGTGACCCGGCTCCCCTCAAGGCCCCGATTCCCCTCAAGGTGACCCGGCTCCCTCAAGGCCCCGGCTCCCTCATGACCCCGGCTCCCTCAAGGTTTGACTTGGATGCCAGTTCTAATACTGTTGCCATGGAGGGGCTTCTTTCCTCTCTTTGAGGTAATCACTGATCTGACAAAGGGTTGATTGGGGGAAGCAATAAGGAGGAAAATGTACCCAACACTAACATCAGTCAGTACTATTATACATCTGATATAGTAGGCTATAGGCTAGGCTACGAGACAGAGAGACAGACAGAGACAAGAGAGACACAGAGAGAGAGACAGGCCAGAGAGAGACAGAGACACTGAGAGAGACACAAGACAGAGACACAGAGAGAGACATGACAGAGACAGAGAGAGACACAGGACAGACCAGACAGAGACACAGAGAGAGACAGACAGAGACAAGACAGAGACACAGAGAGAGACAGACAGAGACAGAGGGACAGAGAGACAGACAGAGGACAATATTACATATTGATATTGATTACTGCATTGTTGGGTTATAGAGCTTTAAGAAAGACATTTCACTGACTTGTGCACGTGACATTAAAACGTCAAACTTAAAACCCATAAAGTAGCTGTTGCACAGAAGCAAGATAACGTGATGATAAGGATAATGATAACCGCTAACAAGGGCGGCCCCCCACTACACCACGCCCCAGCGGTATTAGAAAGCAACTGTTCTCATAGGCTCATCTCTCCAGCCATCTCAGGTGGCTGGTATCTTTAAGAAGTGGGGAGTCTATTAAAGGCCTACTCATATGTTTATTAAGAGTGGGGAGTCTTATTAAAGGCCTACTCAATATTATTAAAGAGTGGGGAGTCTATTAAAGCCTGTACTCAATATATTAGCTAAGAGTGGGGAGTCTATTAAAGGCCTATCAATATATTTATTAAGAGTGCGGGAAGTCTATAAAGGCCTACGCAATATCATTATTAAGAGTGGGGAGTCTTTTAAAGGCTACTCAATATATTATTAAGAGTGGGGAGTCTATTAAAGGCCTACTCAATTATATTTATTAGAGTGGGGAGTCTATTAAAGGCCTACTAATATATTTATTAAGAGTGGGGAGTTCTTTTAAAGGCTCTCAATATATTTATTAAGATGGGGGAGTCTTTTAAAGGGCCTACCAATATTTATTAAGAGTGGGGGAGTCTATTAAAGCCCTACTTCAAATATTTATTAAGAGTGGGGAGTCTATTAAAGGCCTACTCAATATATTTATTAAGAGTGGGGAGTCTAATTAAAGGCCTACTCAATATATTTATTAAGAGTGGGAGTCTATTATATTAAAGGCACCCTAACTCAAAGAATATACTTTATTACAGAGTGTGGGGAGTCTTTTTTAAAGGCTACTATGTTACTAACCTTACCATATTTATGTAAGAGTGGGGAGTCCTATTAACAAGGCGTTTCAATACTCATTCGATATTTATTAAAGAGCGGGAGTCTTTTAAAGGCTACTCAATATATTTATTTAACTGAGTTGGGAGTCTATTTAAAGGCCGTACTCAATAATATTATTAAGATGTTGGGAAGTGCTATTAAAGGCCTAACTCAATATATTTATTAAAGTCGGGTGAGTCACTATTCAAAAGCTCCTATCTCATCTTTATATTTATAGAGGTTGGGAGTTTATTAAAGCTCCTACTCGAATATCTATAGAGTGGGGGTCTATAGTAATGGGAGATCATCTACTCTGTAATACATGCTCAAGTATAACGCCACAGCAATATTAAGAGTGGATACACTTAAACAACCCACAATGTAACTGTCCAAGTCAATCACACTTCTGTTGAATTTCAAACTTTCCAGCTGTGGAAGCACATCACTGTATATGACAACTAAATTGTACATGCTGTTTGTTGCAAATGGAATAGAACAAGAAGGGTGGAAATTATAGGCAATTAGCAAGAAGCCCCCAACGTAGAAGGAGTGATTCTGCAGGTGGGGTAGACCCACAAGACTCATTCTCAGTTCCTCATCCTGTTCCTTGCTGATGTTGTGTGGTCACTTTTGGAATGCTGGGGTGCTGTTCACTCTCGAGTGGTAGGCATGAGACGGAGTCTAGAACCCACACAAGTGGCTCAGGTATTGCAGGCTCATCCAGGATGGCACATCAATGCGAGCTGTGGCAAGAAAGGTTTGCTGTGTCTGTCGAGCGTTAGTTGTCCAGAGCATGGAGGCGCTACCAGGAGACAGGCCAGTACATTTCAGGGGTTACATATTACTACCCACAGTAATATTACTTACATCTATTATTATGCTAAATACACTTGTTACAGAGGGATAGGCAAACCTCGTGGTCGAATTCCCGGAATATACAGATTTAGCCGGGTTCAATACCCGGTAACCGGAACAAAAAAACTAAGTTCGTCTTTTTTGAGCTTCTGGTGGCACGAAATCTATGCAGCCTTATCTGTCAGGATCCCTTAATTGTGGTTACTCATTTTCTTAATTATTTAGAGCTACTGGAGTTTCACTTATGGTTTGACGACCGACATGGTGCGAGCGTGTACCCGTGAATAGACATGGTTCCTGCAGCGTGAATAGACATGTTGCGTGCTGAATGCCTTATGTACTGTGACATAGACATGTGACAGCGTGTACCCGTGAATAGACATGGTGGACACGTCTGGTAACGTCATGTAACGCCAGATAATAGTTGATCTTTAAAGATCTTTTAGTGTGTTTTTAGAGCATATCCAGCATGCTGTGAAAACAGTCCACCAGCGTCTCCAACTCCATAGAACAGGTGTGTTATCCGTGCCGGAGCCATCACCGACCTCCAACTCGGATGAATAGACTATGGAGGGGAGCCAGAGTTTTGAGTGTGATGCGAGCAGCATTCAGGGAGAGCCAGCATGTGTTCCAAATGGCACCCTAGTCCCATAGGGCCCTGGTCAAAAGTAGTGCAATATATAGGGAATTGGGTGCCATTTTGGACACAGACTTGGTGTGCACTCAGCTGGRCTTTACCTATCCAAACCTAGTAGCAWTACTGTGAATGCACTCCCTGGGTTGTCATGGGGATGAGTAAGCTGCTTTCAGCTAGGAAGGTAGCTCCTTTTTCTCTGGGGCCTGGAGGCTTTCTCTGGGGCCTGGAGGCTTTCTCTGGGGCCTGGAGGCTTTCTCTGGGGCTTGGAGGCTTTCTCTGGGGCTTGGAGGCTTTTCTCTGGGGCCTGAAGGCTTTCTCTGGGGCTTGGAGGCTTTCTCTGGGGCTTGGAGGCTTTCTCTGGGGCTTGTTGATGACATTCGAAAGTCAAACATTGTGAGTATTTTTCTCAAGTACAAACTATCTCAGAGGGGGAAAAGTGTCTTGCTGGCTGACCGTGCAAAACGGGTCTCGAAAAAGCTGCCCTGCAACTTGTTAATTACCTCTTGCAACACCACCAATTATCAATTTGATTATTGTACCAGTCCCAGACATAATTGACGCATAAAACAAAACCAAAATACCTGCCGAACAAAACCCAAGGCTGCCCGACAGGACGATCTCGTATCACAAAGCACCATTGAAACTAGAGCCGTCACTCCTGACTACACCATGTCGGTACAGGGTCGTGTTCATTCGGCCCCAAACGGGGGGAAAAAAACAGACAAGCAGGCAGGGACTACTTTGGACTTGTCCAATCAGAAATGTTAATTATCCGTTTGCGAAACGCTTTGCTACGTTGTGCACTAATGAACRCGACCCCGTTAAACTCTGTTTAACCTCTTCTTCAGGTAAGTCTCCTCCCAGGCCCGGCCCCCTGCCGTCTCGCTCTTCAGACCGACCTATCAACACGTGAAGATGCTGAGGTCTGGCGACGCTAGACAGCCAATGAAAAACAAGGTTGGATGAGAAAAGGAGGAGGAGAACTGTCCCAGCATGCAGGTTGTGCTATCGGTCCATCTCAAGAAGAAGAAGGTCCAACTGAATCTCTCATACACAAATCTCTCCCGCTTGTCAGATCTCCCACACTCACTCTCCCACACTCACTCTCCCAAACACTCACTCTCCCACACAACTCTCCACTCTCCCACACTCACTCTCCCACACTCACTCTCCCCACACTCCACTCTCCCACACTCACTGATATAAATCACATTCACGTATGCACAAAAACAACAACAACAAAAGGTCCAGCACAGTTCACTTCCTGGAATAAGATAGTTGGAAAAACGTCAACAGGTATTTGAGCCTATCCAGGGGATATGCTTCCAATGCACCCTATACCCTATATAATGCACTACTACTGTATATGGACCCTGGTTAAAAGTAGGCATAGGATGCCATTTGGAACGCGGACCGGGCTCACTCAGGCAGAAAGTAGCTAGGCCATAGGGTCAGTTGACACTGAGGGATACGGTGACCTGGCGATCCAGGAGGAGCAAGAGGAGGACATCTCCAACCCACATGGAACCTGTTGTTGACTCAATACGGCCACATGACGTCATCCCCACGGACACCGTCTGAGGCTGTTGATCCCAGTCAGTATAATAAACGGGGTGGCGGGATTTAATGACTGACCAGCGGATTGACTTTGTTGCTCTCAGAGACACTTTACTTTTATATATGACTCTGGTGTCCTTTTACAGACTATTCATCTAGACAATTGCATGTAGAAAAGCTGTTTTAAATGAGCTTGGATGGTCTGACAACATGAAAAGGTCACTTTGGAAGAAGAAGTTTGTGTTAAGTTTAAAGGAGTGATCGTAAAGTCATACACTGTACACATTACAGGCCGGTAGAGCATTTAGCCCTGTGCCTAACTGTTGAGAGATCTGATTGTGTCCACATTGTGTTCACATATTTCAGACAGCTGTAGATGATAAAGAACTCATTGAGAACTGATTGTGATCAGATCTTCCAAGTATAAACTGACAAGATCAGGACAAGGGACGCATGTTAGTGGCGGGTATAAACGTGACTAGGACAGCTAAGAGCTAGAGTTTATCTGTAATGCGAAAGAGCCACGTTAAAGCGCGATTGACACTTAAAGGCAATGTTCCCGCGTTAGCGGAGACTGCATTTACAGTAAACGCTGKATATATCGGCTCAATCGGAAATTACCTTTAAATTTCTATTGCAATCTGTAACACTTCAGAGATGCAGACTGAGTAGAGAGCCCTTTAAGGTCATTTTTCGATTGATACATGTTTAGCGTTTACCGTGAATGCGGAAACATTGCCTTTAAGAGGGGCATAGCTGAAAATGGACAATGGGATTTAATATAGCCTTAAGGTTTGACCTTTACACCTAAAAGGCCATGGCAAAAAAAATGTGTGCTGATCCATTGGCTGTGGCCTGCAAGTTCCTGCTCACCTCACTTAGGTTCAAACTGGTGTCGCTACATTGAGCTTTTAGTGMTAATATAATGAATATGCAGAGAGAAAATACAGCAATTTAGGCTGTGTTTACACAGGTAGCCCGAATCTGATATTTTGCCATTAATTGGTCTTTTGACAAATCAGATCAGATTTCTTTTGACAATAATAGGGCAGAAATATCAGAATTTGCCTGTCTGTGTAAACACAGCCGAAATAATTCATTACAGAGCGTCTCTTTAAGGCTGCGTTTACACAGGCAGCCCAATATTATACTCCAAGACCAATCACAAGTCTTTTCACGTCAGATCTTTTTTGAGCTGATATGATTGGTCAAAAGATCAATTAGTGGGGGTAAAAGATCAGAATTGGGCTGCCTGCTTAAAAGCAGCCTTATTACAGCTTTGAGACTTTGAAAAGACCGATGTTTTGTATAAGCATGCGAGTAGCCTAGGCTGCGTGCATTATCTACCTGACTTAAATTAGAATTAACAGGATTTGAAAAGCCATTCAAGGTTATTGCTTTGATGCAATTAAAATGGCAACATTCACTAAATCATGCCTCGTTTTCTGTATGAAATTGTACATGCTATTCTATTGRCTTATCAGAAGTTGTGTAACTAACATATGCTGCCATTGCCAACATGTGCAAAGCCAATTATCCTAGTCATATTTTACAGTATTTATTTTTTATTATATAGCATGTATTTGTCTGAACGAAAAGGACTTTATTTTATTTCATTGGTGGATGTTTAAAACAAAACGAGCTAATCCAGTCCCTTATCCCTTGCGTGATTAGTTTATACAGAAGTAATGGACAACACAGGATAGATAGTGAGAGAGTATGGAATATGCGCGTTGAAACCGAATAGGGCAACACATTACATAATCTACTTTATTCATAATTAGAGAAATTTTATGAAATAATAATTCGCAACAGTATTTTTAAAACGAAATGGTATCCTTATGTTTATTAATCGTCTAAATATAGGAGACATAGGCTACTATTTATTTAACGAAATTATAAGGTAAAGTTATAAGTACGGGACCATGAAACGGAGCGTTCTGAAAAATGTTTTAAATCGAAAGTTCCACCTGACCTATGCGTCAAACCAATTCCGTTGTGCCAAGTCCATTTCTAATTCTCAAGTCCTGGTCGTGTTTGTTGGAAAGTGTTTCACGTAAGAGCACGAGGCTACAGAATACTCAATTCCTTCAAATAAATACCCAAGACTGGTTGTAAATGTTTGATGCAAATTTGACAAATCCTCCCGCGTGTTTGTGTACAATCGCGGTGTGCGCAGATGTCTCAAAGCGCACAAAGCATACTCGAACAAACACGTATAATGTTCTAGTTAGCAAGAGGCTGCGCATTTCAGATGGCACCCTATTCCATTTATTTCTCCACTATGGAGGAAATATAGTGGCCATTTGGGACGCAATCTAAGTGTTGTTTATTTAGCTGCTACTGCATCCTATTCATCATTAAAGGGACACTCTGGGATTTGTTGATTGGTCCCTTAATCAACTTTCAGGTTTGTTGCAAATAGATGGCCCTGTGTATCATGCCTGTATTCCTACAAGAAAGATCCTGTGCCGCTAAAATGAAATAGTCCAATTCAATCTATTATAACTCCAAAGCCTACAACTAATAAAGAACGGTGCCTTGTCAAAGATTGTTGAACTCAGAAGGCTACGACCAAAAACAAATGTTGGATCTTCCTCCCTTCAAGACCCGTCTTCCTCTGACAGTATCATTATCCGCGTGGCCTTCGCACACTGTTAAAACATGCACGTCTTAACAACCTTGCCAAAACGCTGCCGATTTTCCCTTTTTTTAATGGGTTTATGCCCTCGAGCTGCCTCTCTCTCCGCTTTTTGACCCGCTAACCCGGCCCCACCTACGTAATTACCGCATCAGAGGCGGTGAAATTCTTCCAGGTTCTTTTGGATAAACGCGACTCTCGGCGCTACACTGAAATACCGCGCGTTTGTAATTATATGCGCATTCAATTACTCCGTGATCAAAATGTGACAGACTCCATATTTAAAGCGTTTTAACGCTGCATGTCAGAAGAAAATACGTTTAATTTCCCTGAAGCAATAAGTGATTTCAGCGTTTCAATTTGACCACAGGGATTAAATAAACAAACACTCTTAAATGTAAAATGTCCTGTAGGGCCTACACGATGTATTTTAACTTGTTTTAATTATGGGAGTCATTTGCATCAATTCACCCCGTTAGGCCTACACTTCGTCTAATTAACATTTCAACAAGCATATAAAACAAAGTGTGACTTGTTTACATGGAAACCTACATAAATTAGGGCATAGGCTATGCCTACCTGCACATAAAACCAGTACAGGCACCTATATCAGTCCAAGTCCAGCACTGGGTGAAACYGTAGGTTAATTCGGGTCAAACACAGAATCCACTAAGAAGTATGGGTTAACGGATCTTTATTGAATGGATAAGGGTGGTCGCCTTGAGATACAGTCAACATTTCACTGGCATCTTGGAACAGCAAATCCACATTCTTAAAAAAGGATTATTTGACTCCAACAGGAAGTCAAGTGCTATTGTTAAAATATGTCAAATTTTACGATTGACAAATGCCAGAGAGTTAGGAGGTATGTTTGAAATATTTTTTTATTTAAAAAGACTGCAATCCTGATTGAGCATGATCCAATACATTTTTTGCTTCTATATTTTCTTATTTCGTTTTTCCAAGACATTTCAAGTTGTCTAATGTATTTTTTTTTCTATAAGGAAAACGTATATAAAAAACGGAACTTCATGGCCAATTCTTTATCTTTGGAATATTTGGAAAGATTTACATCGGCTATAGTTGTTTCAAAGTTCTTAACAATGATTTCAAATTCAGAAACACCAACTAAACGTGGTCACTGTAACTGACCAAAATACATATATACATATTTCAGCGCCTTTACGTCGCTGACTAAAATATCTTTCATCCTAAAAATAACACATTTCAGAAATAAAAAGAGGATTTGATTGGAAATGGACGGAGGTAAGCAGCGCGRGCACTGGCACGGTGACGGTAGGTAATCCTCATCGTTCTAGAGACAGACGTGYGTGCATCGCCAGAGCCAGGACAGGAGGACGCTAGTGGTCACAGAAGTTTGGTTGAAACATTTGTTAAAACAGTCCATAGTTAAAAGGTCGAAACATTTCTTCATTGACAAAAGTAAAAACGTCTTTTCAATCAAGCCCACTCTCTTCTCAAGTTGTTTTCATAAGCGTAAAAAGGGACCGTTTATTGAAAATAATAAAAATAAGTCCAATCAATGAGCTTCTGTCCATCCAAACTATAATTGCTGTTACTTTTTAACGTTGATATACTTTTTTCTCTTTAAAAATCAACAAATTATGGAGTGAGGAAACCAAATAGGAAGGGAGAGAAAATACAGAAGGGAGAAAAAAAGTAAACCAATCACAAGACATGYGTCCCCTGGTCTTTGTAGTCCTCACAAGACTTGGAACCTCCAGGAGGCCTGGTCTTTGTAGTCCAAGCAGTCACTGGCATTAAAGTTGAGTTTCCACGAGGAGGCCGCTGTCTGCTCTTTATAATCCAAGCAGTCTGAGCCATTGAAGGCCAGGCCGGAGCCTCCGTACGCCTGGTGATGGTGGTGGTGGTGTCCTGAAGACTGACTGATGTGATGGTGCGGGTGACCCGACATAGAAGAGGCCGTCATGGGGCTGAGCTGGTGGTGTGGGTGAGAGTGCATGGGGGCCAGGTAGGAGCCGCAGTCCACCCCGCTGAAGTAGGAGCTGGACGGGGTAGGGTTGTAGGAGCCGTAGCCTGTCGTCTGGTTGTAGGACATGGGATAGGAGGCGGCGGCCGAGACCGACCCCGAGACCGACCGCTGCATGCAGGAGGCGTTGGACGGGGGTCCTGGGGGCTCGGCGAGTGGCGGGGCGGAGGCGGGTGTTAACGGGCCGTTGCCCGGGGAGATGGCGGGACTCCAAATGGACGAGACGGTGCTGATGGAGGTAGAGGTGTTGCTGAGGCCRGCCCCCGCGTGATTGGTGGAGGAGGAGGAAGAAGAGGAGGAGACTGCGCTGGAGACGGCAGGCGGGGTGAACTGGCCGCTGCTCTCCGACCCGGTGCTCTCCCTCGCCGGAGATGACTTCTTCTTAGCCGGACGGGCCTTGGTACTGTTGCCGCTCTGTGCCTGCTGCCGACACTTCGCCCGTCGGTTCTTGAACCACACCTAGATCCAAACAGAGAATCAACTGTTAAAGCCACACCTAGAACCAAACAGAACCCCAACCCCATTAAAGAACAGAAAGAACCAACGGGCAACAACCAAGGTGTTAAAGGCAGCACTAGAACCAAACAGAACCCATCAACCATTAAAACAGAACCAAACGCAACCAACCAAGTGTTAAAGCACACCTAGAACCAAACAGAACCTATCAACCATTAAAGCAGAACCAAACGCAACCAACCAAGTGTTAAAGCCACACCTAACCAAACCAAGAGTTAGCARCCCAGCCATCCGATACAACAGGCTCTCGCAGTACATTTCTAAAGGGAAAAGGCCATGAKGAACAACATTATGGAGGTAAATTGGTGTTATTAGGTATCAATGTTAATTTCCACCCAGGCCTGTTCCCTTCTAGCAACATGAATCTCTAGTTTCATACCTTGCGTCTGTCCCAAATGGCACCATATTCCCTACATAGTGCACTACTTTTGACCAGGGTCCATAGGGTGTCCCATAGGGCCCTGGTCAAAAGTAGTTCACTATGTAGGGAATAGGGTGCCATTTGGGATGCCACCCTTGTAGATAACAGGTGATCGAGTTTCTCTTCAGAGCAGAGTAACTCTATAGCACCAAGAGGGGAGGATCGTGTAGAGCATTTGGTTTCACACGCATTCTAACAACAACTTTAAAATGGTGAGAGGTTGGCCTTGGGGCCGACCTCATGCCTTTTAAAACCCATTTGCTCAGAACATGAGTAGCCTATAGGACTGTGTGTGAGAGACTTGTGTTCAATTTAACAAAGATATATCTAAAATATATATATATATAAATATATATGGCATGTCGGCACCCTGAAGAAGGCAAAGTGATGCCGAAACGTCAGCCATTGACCCAATAAATTACTAGGAGTTTATATGTGGAGGAAGAGACTATTTTTATGGCATCCAACAGTGAACCTTTAATTGGTGTTCATATTTTAGGTCTAGTCATCACTACCCTGGATGGCATTCAGCTTTGATAACAACAACTATAAACTACAGATAAGAAAGACCACCATTCCTCAGATATACATATAGTATTGGCTATACCATGTGACTATAGAGGTTACCCAGTCAATAGCTCACCAAATCACTAATACAAGCTCAATGACTTTATAGGGAAACGTCATTGCTGCACTATTGAAGCTAACTCCTAGCCGTGAGAAGTATGGCTTAAGTAAAGTCTTTTGTTTTCCATGACCGCCCATAAGAGGGGGCTACAGGGTTGGACGGCTATCATGTGCGTCATTGAGTTGGTTACAACAACCCTAATCCTTGAACCAATCCTGAGATGATGAATCGCTGTCTCAGAATGCAGAGCGAATGCAGTTGTAAAAAAAAAAGTTGACATTTTACCTGGACCCTGGATTCCGGAAGTTAATTTTCAGTGCGACCTCTTCGCGCATGAAGATATCCGGATACCTAGTTTTAGCAAAGAGCGACTCGAGGATATCCAAACTGCGAGCGCGTGAACGTGGTCGTTCACGACGCTGTTTTCTAGGCGTCGCTGAACAGAAGGAGCAAAATATTTTAAATGAAAGCTTTAAAATGATTTGTCTATTTTGAGCAGGACACTAATCATATTAGACAATAATTCGTGCCACTTGAGCTAGTCTATTTTTGTCCTACCGTCAACATTTCATTATGTTATATACGGATAAAGAAAGTCAAATTGTATATCAATATTCGTGTAGCCTACCAACTATAACAAATAAAACTATTCCAAAAATACAATCGATTTTTAGGCTTTATTTTCACTTTTCCATGACTAACCATGCGTAAATCCACTTCAAATAAATTTATTTCGAGTTGTAGCCTATTACGCTCAGAATCAATCCTATCTTTATCCAACATGTGGTGTCCTCCAGCCCGGACCGGGTCTAAACCGGCAGCGAGCACACCGCTGACATTATCGTTGGCTGTTCAGACATGTTGTTGTTTGGTTACTGACTATAGGTTGCCTACAGGTTTTTCCTTATTGGTTCCATTTGGAGAGAACATCTAGAGTGTGTGAGCCCCGGGCGATGGGCCGTGCACCGAGCTAGCCTGCCATCCAAGAACCGGTTTTGCTAACACATTCCACTCAAACACGGGCGGATTGAGCCGCTTATCCTACCTGGGTAGCCCACAGACGGGTGCAGTAGGTCATGGCGGAGCCGCTGAGCCCGAGGCCATTCATGCCGTAGGGAGGCTGTTTGAGGTATGACATCATGCTAGAGGCAGTCACGGGTCCCCCCAGATCTTGCCAATAGTTTCGATTTCCCCGATGTTGCAGCTTGACGAGAGAGGGGCCGATGTAAGTCACTGCAAAAATAAAAATGTATAGATTAAGACAAATAGTTCGACGTAATCACTGCTGGTTAAGACAAATAGTTCGACTGGTAAACAATGTAATTTGCTGTACTTTTAATACACGAGAAAACCCTGTTTGGTATGAAAACTGCATTTATTTATTGAACTAGTCATGTCAGTTAAGAACCCGGACGACGCTGCCCTAGGGCTACCCCATCACGGCCGGATGTGATACCGCCTGGATTCGAACAGGGACTGTAGTGACGCCTCTTGCACTGAGACGCAGTGCCTTAGACCGCTGCGCAACTGGGTTTTTCAACTTAAATGACTTAGTCTTTGGCAATTACACTGTTTCTCTTCCTTTCAGATGGATTGGAAATGGCCCGTTTATGATTTACAAAGTTTAACGAAATATTGTTTAGTTAGACATTCCGTGATGTACAATTAATATTTTCCTCTTGCTTCTCTGAATTTAGACCTACAGTACAGGTCTGATTTATTATTCCCAACTATATACTCACTATGATTAGTCTTGAAGCGTGTACGTACGTATGTAAAATAAGCTTAGAAAAATGTATTATTAAATTAATTTGCTTGTTGGTTAAACTGCGTGGTTTATGTATGGCTTTTTTAAAATTCGTATACTCTACATGGAACATATGTATTGTTGGTGTCTATTCTACCAAAAACCATCTGAAGGTGTTAACTAGCAATATAAATCCATTATTCACTTTTTATTAATATGTGTGGCCGTTTCCTAGAACCCAAATGATAACTAACGTCCGATGCCTTGTGTCTGAACTGGATAGGCCTGATTTGATTTATCATATTGTGCATAATCTCCATTTTGTCGTTTATCCCATCTTGTTGAAATAAAAGTTACAAATAGCCTAAGTGTTGGGCTATCGGTTTGATATTCACCCACTTGAATCCGTTGGACTCATTACACACCGTCAGTATGGGCCATTGTCTCTACCCCGTGGCACGTAGGCTGTCCAACTAAATACCCAGAAAATAGTTATATATAAACTATTTCTGAGTTGATTTAGTTCGATGAGAGCTGTGTCCACTATGGTGCTATGGGTTAATATTCCAGTTTGAGAATGTTTTTTGATAGGGCCAAAGAAAGTTGCTCTGGTCCGGGGTTGTGTACGTGCGAGTAGGCCTCGTTCCCAGGTCTCATTTATTCTCAAACTGAAACAGTCAAATAGAACTCAGTCTTTGAGCCTTCAATAACAACCATTAGGGAACATTGTTTTGTTCGGGCTCATTCTATTACAAAAAAAAGTTAGTTTAGCATAAGTACAAAGTGGAGTCCATGAGTAGCCCAATAAAGCTGGAAAGGTATAACCTAAAAACATGGCCACACTTCACTGTATCGGTTGGATGTTGACATTTAGAAGCCAACATTTCACTTGCCACTTCCAATTATCGTTAGGCTACTAACGTGCACGGAGGGGGGGGGGGACACAATCCAAAATTAAAAAACTGGAAATTAAATTGACGTTAACGAGCGGAAACTCATCTCTTCTATTCATCGAGATGACTATCTGCCCCCGTGGCTGTGCGGCCCAAACCGCGGCTCTTATTTCTGTGTATTCGGACGGTTCTTTAAAACGACATTTTCAGCCCCTGCTCTGTTTAAAGAGTGATTTGAAAAGGCGACATCTTCGTGCAAATGAACCCAATTAGAATTTAGATTAATCCTCGGGGGTGAACATTTCAGAAGACTCCTTATCAGCTAAATAAATTTAACAAAACCCCATACACGCCTCTCCAATTATCTACTAAGTAGTTTAGACATTTTATCACCCCCCCCCTAAAAGAAAATAGCATGCTTCAATTGGAATGAAAATCTAAAATTATTAGGCCCTAGTTACATTCGAGGAAGTTGACAACTCGTAAAAAAAAAAAAAATCGATTTCAACTTGAAGTCGCCCACTCAGGGGATTTGACAAGTATTAATTGATCATTCATTTAATAATAGATTAGACAATGGGAGTACGAATCAAAACGCGCACATATTGTTATAGGACTTTATTAACCTGTATTTCCTACTGGTTGCGTTGTGTGGCAATCGGAGACAGTGATAAATGTATACAGGCTGTGTTTATTTGGCTTAAAGGTTGTTTCAAATGCAGGACAAACTCATTTACGCACAAAGAAGAAGGCTTGAAAACCTATCCTCCAACTTCAATCTAAACCATTAAAGTAACGTACCTTTTTCTCTCCTTCCTGTCCCCAAGCTTCTCTCCTTTAGTAGCCTGGTAAAGGCGACAAGATGAACCCAATGCGGCTATCCACCAATACCGAGGAAGTCTGGATGGCAACCCGAAGAGAGAGAACTCAAGACGGCAACTCAAAAACAAATACAGCGCAAACTGTGCATTATGGAGAAGAGCTGTAGCCTATTGGTTCTCACTTCTCACCCAGCACGTGCCCTGTCGTTGTTTCCCTGTTAGTCGATCGTGAAGGTTTCCGGGTTTTTAAAAACCAAATAAATCAAACTAATTTGCTTGAGTTTTGCGTGGTGTCTGTCACTGTGATTGCTAATGTAGACGGATGGAGATTGATCACATTCCCACTACCCTTGCCCCTCTATGAGCGTAGGACACCTGCCGATCCGCCAACTCTATCCAATCAGTGAGCGTTCCCTCTCTGACAGACAGCGGGAGCTGCCACTCAGCGCTCAGARCAGCTGTAGAAGCCCCTCCCCTTTCGGTCGAGACAACAAACCCAGCCCGGACATATTCTCAAAAGGAGAAAACATTTCAGACAGACTGGCAAAGTGGCTCACGAGCAGTTTTTTGCAGTGCACTCTTCTCAACAGACCATTTACGCATCAAATTAACAGCCTGACGCAATACGGAATTCTAATCTAACCAATTTGGCAAATATTATATAGGCTAGTTGACGTATTTTGAGACCAAAAGGATATGACAGGAATGACAATATTCTATTCTTAAATAGACTTTATATTATTATACTTTATCAAAAAGGAACGGCAACAGTGCAAATAACAGCCCCAAAACGGACTCTTTAATCTGGGTTGAGAATAAGTGCAAGCATATGCGGCTAGTCGATTATACTTTTAAATTTTTATTGTCAATAACTGGGGAAAAAATACATGTTTTACAATCATCATCATCAGTGTCTAACTTGTCCAGATAAAACATTTGGTATTTCGAATTCAATGTTTCTTTTCAAAAACATTTTTTTTCTCCAAAAACACAGATCTAATAGGCTACCAGAAACAGCAATAAAAATATACACATTTAAGCAAGTTGATGTTTTTATCCAGCCTATATTTCTGCCGGGGCGTGTGGGCCTTATGTCCAGGTCACAAAAAGAACATAAAATGGCTCTGTTCCAGCCAGAAGAAACCAAGACATTTATATTCTAATTCCGTGGTTAGTTGACCAACAACATATAACCCATTTCTCTTAAGAGAATCGGTCGATGACAAAGTACGTATAAATTATCCTTTAGAAAGAAAAAAAAAATATCCCATTCAATACATTTGAGAATGTCTTTCAAAAGAGAGAATGTGACGTAAATAAAAGGGAAAAAAGTAAAATTGATCCATTTTCATTTTATTGTGACCTCCATCTCATGAATATGAATTAGTTCTAATCCCCTACTTAGAATTACATTTCAGATGGTCGGCGTTAAGTTTAACAGGATAGACCTTCAACTCACAGACAAGAAACCAAGGAAAACTCTACCGATCCAGGAAAATAAAATGAATTCAGCACACATAAAGAGAACAAGACGGATCCATTCTCGAGCAAGGAATCAAATCCAATAATTGCTAAATCTCCCTTTTCAACCCCCCGTAAAGAATGCCCTCAACAAAATACTCGTAACAGAATATCATGGGGGGGGGGGGGGGGGGGTGCACTGTTGCATAACCGTTTCTCAAAGGGTCGCGAGTAGGAGATGCTCCGGGACGTTAATAAGAGCTCGCTCGGCCTCTTTGGTTGAACTCACAAATCAACTAATTTTGAGGTGCGAGCTGAAAGCGAGCAAATGTTCAAAGCAAGTGACCGTGGCCTGTAGGAACGAAATTACATGTGTACATATAGGACCATTCAATCAAAGGCAGCCTTTAGGTTCCCCTTCTATGGCTTATAAAAAGTCATCGACAAGAGCACTTGAAAAGAAAGACGCGCTGTGACGGGAAACGAATAGGAGGAAGCGGTTATTTGTTGAGTTGTGTGTGAAAGTCTGTATAGACGCATAGTGATGCCGTGGCCTCTATAGCCCTGGTGTTATTTACAATCGAGAGCAGAGCGAGAGAAATTGAATTGAGAGAGAGAAGGCCGGGCCTTGACCATGGCTCCAGCCCGGACTAAATTCCATCACCCACTCAAACAAACACGAGGACGATTTCATTCCCACGAGTGAAATCATCATGCAAAAAAAAAATGGTACTCAATCCCAACACAAAAGAGACGTGTAATTTTTAAATTCTGTATGACAATTGAGGCCAGATGTTTTTGTTTTTCCTCCTGATGTTGGTTGAGACTCTGTGATAAACCCCAACAAGTATCAAGTTATCAAGTTGCACCAACCATTTGAAATAAGAGTATTTTGTCTAATCCAAATTGCTGTCGAATTTTCTTAATGCTGAGCTCGTAAAGCCTAGGATTAGGAAGCGAGTGTGAGGAGAGGAGGGGAAAAGTTTTGTCCCTTTAGCCGGCAGGATTGGAAGAGGAAGAGAAGGGCTCGCGGATGTTGTCGGAGCTTGTTAAAACGATGAAGCATAAAATACGTTATTGTAAGAACCCAGCTCGAGAGGGGAACGGTGGGCTACAGGGTCCCTTGTACATTTTTCGACGCAGGAAGGTATAATTCAGACTGGCCGAGCTGTTCTCGGCACCTGCGAGGTGAGGCCACAGACTTCAAGCCTCCACGAGCCACAATACTCTGGAGACAAACCGCTCGCCCCGCACAACGAGGATTTACACCACGCGGCGGCAGAGCTCCAAAGCTGCTGTTTACGATGCGCGTTCAGACGTTCCTTATATTATCTGTAAAATGTATATATATATATAAATATATATTATTTTTTAAAAACGATAGGTATTTTTATCGGCTGCTTGGCTAATTTAGGATCATAAGGCGACCATGCATGGTACACACAGGTAAGAAAGTATTCTTTTGAGTGTTGGAAAATTAAACATCGAAATCTTTCGAATAATACGATGTATCTTATTCAATCATCTGGACTGATAGTCTTTAATCGAGACTTTTGAAAATGACAAACATATAAAGATAACCCTTTAAAAGTATGGATAAACTGCAGCATAAAGCGCACATTTCAAGTTGCTATAAATTGAGAAAGGTGCAAAGTGTTGATTTTTTTGCAAAATAAATCAAATGCATATAGGCCTAACTAGCCTACTCTAAAATTAAACGATTTAAAGTTCCATATTCTGCATTTAAGTTTATTATTCCCTTTTTTCAATAGGTAGTCCATAACATTTGTTTTATAGCATAATTCAATAAATAAACGGATAGGCCAAAATCAAAGCTAATCAAACATCTATTTCATAATCATAAAACGAGACTTCAGCCGAACCAAACATTCGGACATAAACACAGCGTGCAGGATATTAGAAATAAATAGTCCAAGTGTGTTTAAACCCCCGGAGTAGATAAATGACCAAATAATTACAACGTTATTTCAGACCATCACCACATCATTTACACCACACACACCCTTCTGCAACTGTAATGCATTATTACAACCCCCCCCCACCACCACCGCTCTCTCTCTTTCCTCCGTCAAAGCTCTGTGATTTGTTAAGGCAACAAACAAATGTCCTTCACCGACTGGGGTGTAATCGTTTGTGACCGCCATTACAGCGCGCAGCATTATTCAACAGATTATAGCCAACCCGTGATAACTGCAGAATAATACTACCCAGAAACAAAGCGCCTTGGGGGACGTAATATGTATGGGTGTACAGTCGGTCCCAAGCAGGGAACCGATCAGCAAATTAATTGGAAAGTATTAGAAAGGCCAGGGAGGAGGTCAGCTGTCAAAAGCTATTTTCTTTATTTAATCGGGGATGRATGAGCGAGAGAGAGGGAGTGGTTGCTGCCTGTGACCATGGCTCCAAAACCACCACGGTCTCCAGCTCCGCGCCTCTCCAATTCAACTCAAACCCCCCTTGCCTTTTCCACTGCGTCAAAACCAGKCGAGGGAGAGCGGGACAGCATCTGTTCTCCGTACAAAGTGATTTGGGCTAATCTTCCTCCGAGGAAAAGGCTATATAGGCTACTCGGCATCGAGCTCAAAGAAAACCGGACGCAAATACTAATTTATAAACATGCATAAAGCGCAGGGGAATTCAGCAGAGCTGTATGTAATACGCGTGGCTAAACGCGCGGCTCGCCAGTGTCTACAGTTAGACATTAAAACACTTCTGTTGGTCTATTTCAACGMAAAGCACACTAGYATTTGAAAAACTTTTACAAACATAATTTACTTTTAATTTAGAAAATGTARCCTACCACTTGCAAATGGGCAACAACTATGGCCTAATTAGGYATACTTCGACATKTCGAATATTGCAAAACAATTAAATGAATGCAACATTTAAAAACGATTTAAAACTTCCCAAAAGCTAGGACATAACAAATTAAACGAAGACAATGGCACATTATAAGCAATACTAATACTATTCATTATTTGTAGGCTACAAGGAAAACATCCTATAAAAAAACAACAATTGAAATATAGGCCTAAATTGTTGCTCAAACACGCATGATCCCATGGAGTACTCAAATATTATATTTCAGAGACCTCCAGTATTCAGAGGCCTCCGGTAAAGTTGTGTACGAGGGTTAGTAGCCTAGTCTATTCCACAGAGCTCCAAAAACACATCACCAAACACCTGCAATGGAGTATGAAAGTTTAGGACTTTATTGAAGACTTGTGTTATGACAGTGGAATAAATAATCAAACAGGTAAATGTTCACACGTTTAAAACAGCAGCTGCATTCGGATGTAGTGGARCCAATAGAAATATAACGACKAGAATGATCTGATGGGCTAYATGCCCTTTCTGATAATTACATTTCTATTGTTGGAACCAGGAGATCGAAGCACAAATAAAAGCAACACATGATCTCTTCTTCAGTATGTATACAATAAATATTAACAAAACGCCCTTTTGATTAAAAAGCAAGAAATGCAAGAATATGACATGGTTGTGTCGTGATGCTGGTTCACTAATAACACGTATAGCCCGTAGAATTCCTACTACCGACTATAAAACGGCAATAAATACAAGTTATTCTGCTTTCAACCGCTTGCGGAATTGATCCGGGAAAAAAAGTTTTTTGTATGCCATTTGTCAGAGCGGTGATGAAATATACAAAATGATAGTTGGACACGACCCCCGCCTCAGCTCCGCTCCTTACCCCTCTACTCTCCCTTCCTCCCTCCCCCTTATCCGCCTCCGCTCCTTACCCCTCTACTCTCCCCCCCCCTTATCCCCGCTCCTCTACCCTTCCTCCCTCCCTCATCCCTACCTCCGCTCCTTACCCCATACCCTTCCTCTCTCTCCCCTTATCACCGAGCCAGCTCTTCTTCTGAAATGTTTGGTTAACCGCATTCAAGCGAACTAAAAAAATCATAACAGTTTTTCGGTTTATGAACTGCATCTTGAGATATCTTACCGTTAAAAACATTACACACAGTCAAGTAATAAACATAGCTTGAAAATACTGATATCGTGAATTATACTCCAAACTGAAACAAAAAACGTCAGTACAATTCATTGGCTATCATCACCAACGTCCCCTATAAAACAACTCGTGCTGTACTCAAAACCACTAGAAAGAATCTCTGTCTCCAAGCTCCTCAACATTGAAACATTCTGCCAAGAGAAGGCTGTGTGTGTCTGAAATGAAAGTTCAGGTCTCAGGTAAAACTCCAACGACATATAGGATACAACCATCGTTTCTTCCCTTTAGAATCAGGACATGATTATTTGAATATTCAATCCCTCCCTTGGTAGGTTCCCACTGGGCTGTATATGCCATCATTTATATGTATATTAAATACAAGTACCTTGCTTGATAAAGCAACGACAAAAAATGAAACATCTAGTGTGTTGTATAAGCAGGACACGTTTCCATGTCAGTATAAAGCTGGTTCAAGACATCATGGGCTCTCATCCTCACAGAGCCTTAAGGCCTCCCAGATGGCTCCCTGTAGCCTATATAGAGGGGCTCTGGTCAAAAGGAGTGCCCTTTATATGGAATAGGGGTGCATTTAGGATGCAGCCTTTTAGTTTAGCAGTAAAACCATCACAGCCGTTGACAAAAAACACAACGACTGGATTTCAATGTCAGGGTTCAAATAAACATAAAATACATGTTTCTCAAATAGTCATATAAAATATTCATATAATGTATATTAATAAAATGTAATATAATGGTATATTATACAATATGTAATGGTATATATAATGTCAATATAATGGTATATATAACATAATCAATATGTCAATATGTCAATATAATGGTATATAATAACTATGTCATAATATACATATATATGGTTTTAATAACAATATGTCAATATATGGTATATTAATAAACAATATGTTAACAATATTCAATATGTATATATGTGAACAATATAATAATGTAATCAATATCATGGATAACTACAATAAGACAATACATGTATATTGTATATTATAAGTCAAAATGTATTCTTCATATAGTACAATTAACAGGCAATATAATGATATGTAATTTAGCATAATATATAACATATGAATAATGTATTTAACAATAGTCAATATAATGATATTACAATCATATATATACAATATAGATCGTATGTTATCAATATGTCAATATAGAATGCAATATTGTATCAATATTAGTCATCTGTATCATCAAAATATATGCCTATATCTGTGTCCCAAAAGGCACTCTATTCCTATATAGGCACTGTGTTGCCCTGGTCAAAGTAATATATAGGACATAGGGTGTCATTTGGACGTAGACTAATATATATATGTGTGTGAAATGAAATGACAATCATTGAAGGACACACTTCTCTTCCTTCTTGGCCATCTTGCCTTTGTTCTGCTCTAGGGTTCCTCTCCAGGTGTTCATCTTCCTCCTCCGCCCTGCGGAACACAGCCAGGTCAAAGGTTAGAGGTCAGGGGTTAGAGAGCAGGAGGTCACATGATACAGGAGGGAGACAGGTAGAGGTACAGCAGACACAGGACTGTACACAGAGCTGGGTGCCATGGCAACGGTCGCCATGCCACCTGTGAATGGAGCGGGGCGCACCAGGAGAGCAGATTTGACCTTTACCCCCTGCAGCATGTCACCCTATTGGCTGATATCAGTCTCTCTTTATGGTTGTGTGTGCACGTGAGTGTCTGTGTGTGTGTTTGTGTGTGTATCTGTGTGTGGGACGTACTGTTTCTCCTGTGCATCGAGGTCTCTGACCAGCGCGTCTCGTTTGTTGACCAGTATGACCAGTTCATCCAGCAACAGCTGCTCTCTTCTCTTCTGAGCCTTGTCTTCTGCCAGTCTGGAGAGGAGAGAGAAGATTACTACTACTACAATACTACAATACACTACAGTACACCTCCGAGCCTCTGTTTCTGCCAGTCTGGAGAGGAAGAGAGAAGATTAGCACCTACTACAATACCTACACAAACACTACTACTACAATACTACTACTTACCAATACTACTACTACAGTACTGCTCTCTCTGAGCCTCTGTCTTCTGCCAGTCTGGAAGAGGAAGATGAGAAGATTAGCACCTACTACAACCTACAACAGTACTACTACTGTAACTACTATCACTACTGCTACAACTACTGATTACTACTCACCACCACCACTACTACTGATACCACTACTATACCACCCACTACTACCACCACCCACTACTACTACCACTACTACCACCAACCACACTACTACACACACACTACTACTGACTACCACTACTAAGTAACACTGTACTTACCACACCACTACCAATACTACTACCACCACTACCAATACTACACCACCATTGGATACCTACCACTACTCTACTGATACCACTACCAATACTACATACTACTATGTAACTACTACGAAACCATGATACTACTACTACTACTACTGATACACCACCACCACTACCACACCATAATACTACCACCACACTACTACAACAGTACTCCTGTCTCATCTTCCTCTTTCACATTTCCAAGTGTCTAAATAAAGTCAAAATATCAAAGCGAATAGAGAAGAACATAATGAATAAATCAAACAAGGTCCCCTGACTCCTCTCTCCAGGTCACCCAGCTAGCCAGCTCCCAGCCAACCAGGAAGGGGCCCACAGGGGCCAGATGCGACCCAATTCCAATCCCCTCTCCTGCCTTCCCCCTGGGGGAACCGTGTCCGCGGAGTGCCCCTCTCTTGGGCTCCAGATATCCCCTTCCTGGTGCGTGGCACCAACCGGTTCAGATCCACCCAAACACCAGGGTAGATAGATACAACCCCCTAACCCCATCATATCTGCAGATATACCCAACACCAGGGTAGATAGATACAACCCCCTAACCCCATCATAATCTGGCAGATATACCCAACACCAGGGTAGATAGATACAACCCCCCTAACCCATCATGATCTCGCAGAACCCAACACCAGGGTAGATAGATACAACCCCCTAACCCATCATATTCTGCAGATATACCCAACACAGGGTAATGATACAACCCTAACCCATCATATCTGCAGATATAACCCAACCCCAGGAGATAGAGTCAAACCCTAACCCATCATATTCTGAGATACCCAAACACAGGGTAGTAGAGTACAAAACCCTAACCCCAATCATATCTGCCAGATATACCAACACCAGGGTAGATAGATTACACCCCCAACCCCATCTATCTGCCAGATAACCCAACACCAGGGTAGATAGATACAACCCCCTAACCCCATTCTATCTGAGATTACCCAACACCAGGTAGAAGTAATAACAACCCCTACCCATCATATCTGGCAGTATACCCCAACACCGGGTAGATAGTTATACAACCCCCTACCCCATCATATCTGCAGTATACCAAACACCAGGGTAGTAGATACAACCCCCTAACCCCATCATATCTGAGATATACCCAACACCAGGTAGAAGATACAAACCCCCCTAAACCATCATATCTGAGATATACCCA
>NW_019947281.1:52684-61408 GCF_002910315.2 Salvelinus sp. IW2-2015 | reverse complement strand
TCTCAACACCAACGCCTGTACTATTGAATCTCCGAACGGTCTTGGAATCTAATCTGTTTTTGCTTTAGCCTGTGGTTGCTCAATACCAACAGCTCATCAGTGACCCGGGCCCTTCAACCCTCACTCGCTCTATCGCTCGGCCACATGTTTGTTCTCTATCGTGACTTACGTACCACTGCTTTTTTGGCCTTCAGACTCGGCGCATGTGATCATGTGCCATAGCGTCAGTTGCTTCTTGACTTCTGGCCTGTTTTGGTACTAGTCGTTCCTGCAGCCCTCTTAGTGTTCTGCTCCCTCCAATTAGCCCCCTTCAAAACCCCCAGCTGGCGGTGGTCTGGCTCGGTTCGATTCCTAAAGTCAACCACTGAATCTTAAAGCGCTGTTTTCCGTCTAGTTTGTTGTGTGTCTTCATCACGCAATTTGCCGCTTGCACACCTCTCACTGATTGTTCCTATCCTGGCGATGTTTCTCTTTTTCACTCGTTTTTACCATCACCCTTACACAACCGGCACTCGCTTGCCTATCTCACTCACTAGAAATGTCTCAACTAAAGGGCCGGACGACTACCCACTTCTAAACAACATTAATGTAACTCCAGTCAATCACGGACCTTCAACCCCAACTGCTCTATCCGCGCTCGGTGTGTCTCTCGTCGTCCCTGTTCCGCCTTGGATGCAAGCCACCACTTCCAGGCTACCGATCATTTAATGTGTCGGTTCCACGCCTGTTCTCGTCTCCTCGTACCTTTTAGGAAGCAAACCCCGTGATCTAACTTTTCCGACTAACCTTCACTATCACTTCGTTTCACATGCCCTGGTTTTTCGGTGCCATACGTCCCCCTTCAACAGTTCGCGACGTAATTAGCTCCTATGCTCGACCAACCATGTGGTGTCGTCACCATCGTGTATTAAGCCCTTCCACTTCAACCCGGGCAAACTTTAGCTACCATGACACCTTATCTCTCGCCTGTTCGGTCCCCTCGTGAACCCCCGTTAGCACCCACTGCGGTCGCTATCTCCGTGTTGTGTGCCGTCGTAGCGGCTTCAACCCCACTCCCAATAAGCCTACCTATCTTGTTCATACCGTGGTTCTTTGTTCTCTCTTGTCACATTGTGTTGTACGGACCCACCTTCAAGCACCCACTCGCTCCTATTCCTCGAACTTCTAAGTCCTCCTGTTCTCACTTCGTCAGATGACCACTGCCGCCTTTCAAAGCGCGCCCACTCTGGACTCCTTATGCTTTGTGGTTCGACTTCCTGTTCTCTTTTTGACTCCCGTGCATACTTGCGCCCTTCGCAGAATTGCCTGACTGCTCCTATCGCTTCTTCCACCTGTTCTTTCTTAGGTTTCTCGTACGGGTTACGCACCTTTCGAACACCGACGGAACTCCTCTTCACCTAAATCTATCCAGCCTGCTTCTCTCACACATCGTAGATTCGCGCTCAAGGGTCACCTTCAAGTCCTGCCCACTGCTCCTATCCTCCCTGTTCTCCCTCATAACGCCCCTCCTTCAATCCCCATGGCTCCTTATCCTCCGTTCTCCCTCGTACGGGCTTCCCCTTAACACCCTACTCTGCCTATCTTCCGCGTGTTCTCCCCTCCTTCTCGTACCCCTCTGGGGCAACCATGGGCCACTTGCTCCTATCACTCATTCCCTGTTTCTCCAATGCGAGCCTCATTAGGGCTTGCCCTGGTGCCAACACCCAATGGTAGCTAGGGTCCTTAATGCCTGCTGTGCCTTTTTGTCTTCTGGTCCATCGTCATCACCCCCCTTTTCAACCACGCGTTTGGTTACCTCAGCACTATGCATTTGCGGGCTACCTATGCGGTCCTGTCTGGCTCTTTACCGGAGACAGGCGCACCTCGCTTTGTTAGTCACGCCTCAGCATCGTACTCCACGATGTCGGTCGAGAGGCACGAGGGGCCGGTGGCGGCAACCTACTCCTATCTTCCCGTTCTCCTCGTACCCCCTTCACCCACCTGCTCCTATCGCGTCCACTGGTTTGCCAGCAGGACTCTTGTAACCGGCTACTCCGCGCTTCAACGCGCACTGCTCCTATCGCTCTCCTGTTCTCCCTGTACCCTCCTTCAACCCCACTGGTCCTATGCCTCCCTGTGTCTCCCTCTCCTACCCCTTCAACCACTGCTCCTATATCCTCCGCTGTTCTTCTCTGCGTACCCCTTCCAACCCCCTTCCACTTTGCTTGGCCTGTAATCGCTCCAAGGGAGGCCCTGTGTCTCCTCACGCCTCGTACGCAGGCCCTTCAACCCCCTGGGAGCGGTACTTGGTGGATCCTGGCCAGAACGTGGGTTCTCCTCTCGTAACCCTGAGGCACAACCGCTTCAATCCGACCCCACTCCGCTCCTATCCTCCAGGCACCTGGGTCTCTCTCTGCGGTGCACCCTTCAACCACCTCGGCTCCAAAATTGGTGCATGGGTATCTGGGCCTCCTGTTCTTCGTGGTCATCGTCCTCCAAGCCTACTCAACGCCCCGACTTCAGGCTCCTATCCTCACTGTAACTCTACGCACTGCCATTGAGGGTTTATGCAGGCCTCGGTGACCCCCCCTGGGCAAACCCCCAGACTGTTTCCTAACTACTTCCCTGTTCGTTCGGGGGTTGTCCTGCATCACTCCTCGCCTATCAACCAGCCCTCCCAGCTGCTCATACCTTCCCTGTTTCGGCCATATACCGACAGACGCCTCCCTTCAACCGCCCACTGGCTGGCACCCTATCGCTCGTTTCCTGGTTCTCGGCATTGTTCCTTCATTTTACCCCTCTCAAAGACCCACGTGGGCTAACCCCCTCAAGATTTGGGTTCCCAACATTTTCGCCACTGTGGGTCGGTCCTGTTCTCCAGACTCTTTTTACCAGGCCCTCGATGAGCATTACAGACCACGGCCTTCACTACTGAGCACATTTTGGCTTGCACTAGACTCGCTCTTTGAAGGAGTTCGGGGAGCATTGCGCCGGTGGAGAACGTTTCTGCTGCCTTCGCTGATTCACTTTTTTCCCTCCTCAGTGCAATGCACCGGCCTTTTTCATATGTGCGCGAATAGGGTCTAGTTTTCCACACTTATGCCTCGTGTGGGTGGCAGTTTTTCCATTGTTTCTTCGGGGGCGCGTGCACAGCCCTCCAGTGCTCGCCCAGCATGTCACGCCGTTGACTTGCCATTTAGGTACCCGAGATGAGGCACTGCTACAGAACCCTGTGAGACATCCACTTTCTGGTCGCACAGGTTCATGGACCCCGCAACGCGGTTTCCTCCTATGCACGAGACTATGCTTAGACCTATCCTCCCCTGTTTGCTCCCTTCTATAGAATTGGCCGCCTGGAGTGTGTCAGCCTACGATTATTCTGCCATTACACGCGACGGGATAGGCCATTGATGAAATGGACTGGCCCGCCCGTTTCCCCAGACCTTGACACTAAACCTTGAGGCCACCATCTGACTGGCACATCAGCGTGCTCCCCTTCTCCCTACCCAACGCCACGTTTGCCTGTATCCTCGACAGGTACCCATTGTCCAAGGCGAGTTTGGGCGCATGGCCTCTTTTATGCTCACCAAAGCGTCTCGGCGAGAGTAGATGCCTCCCCTTCAGGAACCATTCTCCGCCACCCTGTTCTCTCCCTGTACCCCCGTATTTCATCAGGACGTATTGCCACCGGTTCCCAGTTTAGCGCTTCAGGACGTGAGGTTCATACAGGCCCGGGTTTGGAGGCACACTCAACCTACTCGAGCCTTCATTTCTTGACTCTGTTTTTTTCCATAGTGTGATCCGATTAATCAAAGTTGCGATCAGCTGTGAGTGTGGTTCTTCTCTACTCTGATAATTTACCTGAGTGTTGACTCAAGATCCAGACCTCCATGGGGGTCTCGATAAACGCTGTTTTGCAAATATTCCGCCGCCGGACATTTTGAGTAATTTTTGTGGTGAGTTTTGCTCTTGATCAGCATACCATCTCGTCTATTGTCTCAAAGGAAAAAAGTATTTAATAAGAATACTCTTTCATTCATCCTCCTACAGTAATTTAGCCGATTTGATAGATCCTCATTCCACTGCTTTAGCTCGTATTCTCTTCCCTTCTACTTGTTCTTTCTTTTTTCTCGGTAGCAGTTGTATAACTATCACCCTTACCTGAACTTACTATATTACCTATAATCTTATACCGTGTTATTAGTCTATCTCATACGTTTATAACTACCTCATTATTACCTTCAAACTCACCCATCATTAAAATAAAAAGACTATTCGTTGTTCCAAATGGATTCTGCTTTGCTCCTTGTCGTGCACATACACTTTCTTTTTTTATTTTAAGTAATCTATGCAAGATTATAACAAACGTTTTGCCTTCGAACCTTCTTTTCCTAAAGCTGTTCTATCTTATCTGATCCTTAATTCCTACAATATTGTTCTTCTGCGTTGGTAATACTCGTTAATGGATTATCAGTTTCATCTACGCCCTTCAACCAAGCCTTTGTTGAACCAACTATTATTTTTCAATTTTTTGGCTCGCGTATGGGGGCCATACGGTTTCCGTAGTGATATACAGCATCTTCGTAATTCAACACATTTTTTTATGGCTAGCTTTAGCTTCGCTCGTCAAAATACACGGACTTTGCTTCAGCTCGCTATTCTTCCTCTCTTTGTCCTGGTGCTCAGAGCTCAATTTCATTTGCGCGTCAGTGTTCGTTATTTCCATCGAAATGGGCCACAAGGGTCCTCTTATTTCCTGACAATTAATCCACAGATAGAAGGGTAATTTTTTTGACAATTTAGGAGGAGTGATGCAACAAGGACTTCAATATCAATTCTCCCCAGGCTATATCCTCAGGTAGGTGGATGAGTAAAAGATAATCTACCTCCTCAAAGATCCTGCCTGTTCTGATCCTCGTACCCCCTTTCAACCGCACTGCTCCCCTATCCTGCCGACCTGTTTCCCTCGTGCCCCTTTCACCGCCACTGGTTCCTATCCTCCCCTGTTCTCCCTCATAACCCCTTTCAACCCCACTGCTCCTAATCTCTATTCCTGTTTTCTCTCGTACGCCTTCAGGACCCCGACTGCTGCCTATCTCTCCGGTGTTCTCGCTCGTACACGCGTGCAAACCTCTTCAGGACCCCATCTGGTCTATCCTCCCTGTTCTCTCTCGTACCCCTTCAACTCCGCTCCTATCCTCCTGTTCTGTGCTCGTACGGCCCTCTTCAACCCGCACTGTCTTTCCTCCTGTTCTCCGTCTACCTCGTAACCCTTCAACCGCACTGCTCCTATGCTCCCTGTTCTCGCCTCGTACGCCCCTTCATAACCACTGTGCTCCTATCTTCCCTGTTTCTGCTCATACCCCCTTCAACCCCACTGCTGCTATCCTCCTGTTCTCGCTCGATACCCCCTTCAGCGCCGCCGAGCTGGCTCCTATCCCTCCGCTGTTCCCCTGCGTACCCGCCGTTCAGACCCACTGGGCTGCTATCTTCCGCTGTTCTCCTCATACCGCCTTCAACCACTTTGCTCCTAATCCTCCCTGTTCTCCCTCATACCGCCATTCAACGCCCAGCTGCTCCTGTTATCTTCCTGTTTCGCCTCGTACCGCGGGGCGCCCTTCAACCGCCACTGCTCCATCATCCTCTCCTGTTTCCCTGTACCCCTTCAACACCGAGCTCCTCCTAATCCTCCTTGTTTCTGCCTGACCTCGTACCCCCTTCAACCCCACTGCTCTTATCCTCCTGTTTGCCCTCAGGTGACCCTTCACCCCTACTGCTCCTATCCTTCTCCTGTTCTCCCTCCTACCGCCTTCAAACCCCACTAGCTCCGTTCCTCCCTGTTCTCCCGTCGTAACCCCTTCACCCACTGGTCCTATCCTCCCTGTTCTCCCTCGTACCCCTTCAAACCCCACTGCTCCTATCCTCGCTGTTCTCCTCATACCCCTTCAAACCCACTGCTCCTATCCTCCCCTGTTCTCTCCTCGTACTCTTCAGGCGCCATACTCGTTATCCCCGTCATTGCACGCACGGCACGACACACACACAGGGCGCGCAACAAACACACACACACTCCCCTTTTCTTCACTATCAGTAAATTACCAATGTAATAGGAGCATGGCCGCCTAATTCCGTAATACATAATAACTTACTGCTTTCTGGAGGAAATTGACCCTATTCCCTATGTAGAGCACTACTGTTGAACAGGGCACATAGGGCTCTGGTCAAAAGTAGTGCACTACTAGGGAATATAATACCATTTAGGACACATTCCAAGGGCACCTAGTAAATTACAACAATGTCACATTTTTGTGTTTAACTTTTAACTAGGAAAGTCAGTTTGAGAAAATTTTTTTTACAATGACGGCCTACTGGGGAAACAGGTGGGTTTAACTGCCTTGTTCAGAGGCAGAAGGACACATTTTTTACCTTTGTCAGCTCGGGAATTTGGACCTTTCGTTTTACTGGCCCAAACGCTCTTAAACCACTAGGCTACATCGCACCCAATTTAATTTGTTAATTATCATTTAAAGGGCTACACATAAAAAGTTGTCAGTTCCAAATGAATCCTTAGTGTGACTGTTTCCGCCACACTCCATTAATCCCCTACTGCTAGACAGAGCAGAGTGTATGGTTCTACAGGACACTGGAAACAGGACAAAAAGGGGCCAGTCAGACATCATTTTAACTTTAGACAGAGAAAAGGTAGGAAACATACAGAGGGTACGAGGCGACAGAGGACAAACAGCGAGGGGCTAACTGATGCGTCGGAATGGGGGGGAAAGGTCTCGTCTTCGCGGGGTAGTAGCCGCGGCACTATAGGGGCGGTGGGTGCCAGGGCCTGAGGCTTGACCTTCTTGGGTACGTGTAGACCAGGTCGATGCTGCGGAAGCGAAGTGGCCTGGGCCTTACTGAAACGCTCCCGGAGGTGCTGGTACTCTGGCGGAGCAGGAGAGAGGTCCGGGGGCAGGCAGACGCTGATTTTCAGGCAGTGAGTTTGGCAGGTACGGTTCCAGCCCACGATGGCAACCAGTAGATCAGTCAATAGAGGGATTGTGTCGCTGGAGCAAAGAAATCCCAATATCACGGGAACCTGGGAGACTCACCACTCAGGATTGGATCGTCTCGCTTTGGTTCCTCGACACTCGTAGGTTGACGATGGGTGGTCTGGTGGGTGACCTGACCTTAAGGCGCCCATCCAATGCTCTAAAACCCATGAGGACATGTTAGTGGGGATGCCCAGCTCGGACAACCGAGGGTAACGCCCATGGAGACTACACGACGGTCCCCTGAGTCGTATGAGTAATGAGTACCTGGAGAGACTTGGACTTGGTTGCCCCACAGCAGGGTGGCATGGAGAGGGGGGCAAGCAAGTAGAACAATTATCTTTAAGACCCACCAGAGTACTCACTCCAACGATTGAGTTGGGTCTCTTGAAGGGACAGGCAGACACATCATTACCAACAGTACCGCAATATAGACAACTCTGGGTGTTCAATCGGCGTGCAAGATCGGCTGGAGGCAGCCTAGCCCTGCCGAGCTGCATCGGCTCAGGAAGAGGCTACTCGGCAGTCTTCGGAGGCTCTTGGAGGAAATCGGGTAAGTTCGGATCCTATCGGGGATTTCCGGAGCTCATCAGATGCAAGGTGGGATCCTTGAGTGAGCAATTGGGACTGCAATCAGACCTCTTCTCCCTCCTAGTTCTCGGGCTGCAAGCTCGTCCTTAACCCCCGCTGATAATCCGTGCAGGAACGTGTCGAACAGCGCTTCAGGGTTCCAGGTACCCTCCACGGCCAGCGTGCGGAAATCCACACTGAGGGAGCCCTGCCGAAGCTGGAGTACCTTAATAACGTGCACAATCTTCGAGCGTTCCGAGGGGAATGAAGAAGGCTGCAGCTGGAAAACGAGGGAGCACTGGGAGAGAATGGCCCGGCAGGTTCTGGAATCTCTATCGTAGTGCTCCGGGGGAGGTAAGCGGGGTTCCCGGGAAACCGGGGTGACGGCGCTGCTACCAGCCGGGTTAGAGAGGGGCTCGGAGGTTACCGTCATGGTAGGCTGCCTGGTAGGCAACCCACGAAATTGCTCCCGCAAAGCGTCCAATGCTAGGTGGTGATGTTCGCCCACATCCTGGACCTTTCGATCAGACCATGAAGCATCTCCTCGTTTCTACCAATGAGGGTTCCTTGGGAGGTGATGACGTTGCGGAGCTGGTCCAAGTCTGCTGGGTCAATCATGGCAGCTTGTACTATCAGGAATCAAGGTAAGACCCAAGTGCAGACTGTGTGAAGTAACKATGTTTATTGTAACCYCAGGAGCAAGCKAACGACAGGTCAAGGCAGYCAYGGGTRGATAATGCAGAGCAGAGGCAAAGGTACAGGAAGGCACACAGGCTCAGGGTCAGGGACAGGCAGTGGTCAGGCGAGCGGGAACAGGGTCAGGACAGGCAAAGGTCAAAANATCTGTCAAACCTTTGTTCAGAGATCAGAGAGCAACCCCTCAGTCTGAATAAATGTATAGAATCTAGTAGCAGATCTAAGACAGGTCTCTGATTTCTGGGGGGAGATTCACGAGGGTATCAGCATGTGGGTTATTTTTCAGTGGAGTGTTGAAGGTAAGGAAACCCTTTGTCTGCCTACAAGAAAACAACATATTTCTCTCTGTGAGTAAAAATTCAGTTCAGATGAAATAACGTGTCATGTCTGTGCTGCAGGACTAGAGAACTGGTTAAAACACACTATGGTCAAAAGC
>NW_019947281.1:35184-42684 GCF_002910315.2 Salvelinus sp. IW2-2015 | reverse complement strand
CTGTCTCTCCCTCTGCCTGTCTCTCCCTCTGCCTGTCTCTGTCTGTATGTCTCGTTGAACAGTCAGGCAACAACTCAACGTCAGTGACAGCTCATTGTCTTACCTGGATTATATTTCTCAACACTTAACCAACACCTTACCACTGCGTGTGCGTTCTCCTTATTTTAGAGGACCAGGTGCTTTTGACCATAGTGTGTTTTAACCAGATTCTCTAGTCCTGCAGCACAGACATGACACGTTATTTCATCTGAACTGAACTTTACTCACAGAGAGAAATATGTGTTTTCCTTGTAGGCAGACAAAGGGTTTCCTTTACCTTCAACACTCCACTGAAAATAACCCACATGCTGATACCCTCGTGAATCTCCCCTCCAGAAATCAGAGACCTGTCTTAGATCTGCTACTAGATTCTATTACATGTATTCAGACTGAGGGGGTTGCRTCTCTGATCTCTGAACAAAGGTTTGACAGATTTCATTAGGCTGGTATCATCACCATGTTGTTTGACGCTATTGGTTCATGTTGTCTAGTCCAACAGACATGTGGAGACCTACCTTCAATCCCTACTGAACCACCGTAGGACCTCTTAAAAACTGGTCCACGGTCAGATGCTCCTTTATCCCATATACTTTGTGGTAAGGATCGGTAAGGGTAGATCTGATTCTAGATCTGTGGTTAGTGGCAACTTCTACCCAAACACCAGCGCGCCCTAGACCTTCCTGTCTGAGGACAAAAAACTAGCTCACCACCACATAATAATACACACAGGCACAAACGACCTGAGAGCACAGCAGGAAAGGGTGGCCACAGCCCACTTGAAGAGTGATTGAAAAAGCTTCTTCTACTTTCCCCAACGCACAAGTTGGTTATCTCCACCCGTGCTACCACGAAAAAGACTTCCACCCTGCTCAATACAGCGGGTAAACGCAAGCATTTCCCGTGACTGCTGCCTCAAAACCAAATGCTTTTGTTCTGGCCCACCACTCCACCCTGGACTTGACAGCACTCTTATGACCAGCGTCCACCTCTACAAGGCAGCAGCTGGCCCACCTTGCCCGGACTCTAAAGGGACATCGCTCTCAACGAAGCCCAACACTTCACACAGGAGCAACAGATCAATAGAAACAACCCCACCCAGGACCAGCGAGACACCCTCCAAGACCTCCAGGACCCCCCCCTGGACCACACACCCCCCCCCACATCAACCATGCCCACACCAAGTTAAGGCCCCTCAGATCAGACCCATGCCACTTCCTGCCAACCCCATGCCACCCCACCCCCGCAAGGAGGCATCAACTGAAGCACACATACGCCAGGTAGTGAGCGGGCAAACAGGCCGCAACCCCCCCCTCTTACACTCGCCCAAGTCCAACGGCATGTACCAGATGCTCAGCAGGCTCTGCTCACACTTACTGCCTGAGGCCAAACCCCACCAACAACATTGGACACTTAGGAACAAAAAAGCCTTCACTATTATCATCCTGGAATATCCAAGGTCTTGAGGGTCAATCTGCCTTGGCCTAAAGAGCAGGAACCCGGTACTTCACCAAAGAAATCGGTAATGCAGAACATTGTCATCCTGCAAGAACATGGTATTAGAGGAGACGGACCCACTGGTTGCCTCTAGGTACAAGGCTGTAGTCCCATCCACCAAAACTTACCAGCTGTGAAACCAGGAAGGAACTCAGGCGGGAATGCTAATTGGTATAGAAGCAGACCTAACTCACTCCAATTAAAATTAATCAAAACAGAACATTTTACATTTGGCTAGAAATTCAAAAGGAAATTATCTTAACAGAGAAAAATTCCTCCTGTGTGCTACCTATATCCCCACTAGAAATCCCCATACTTTAATGAAGACAGCTTCTCCATCCTTGGAGGGGGAAATCAATCATTTCAGGCCCAGGGACATGTTATTAGTCTGTGGCGACTAAAATGCCAGAACTTGACAGGAACCTGACCACCCTCAGCACACAGGGCGACAAAACACCTACCTGGAGGTGACAGCATTCCCTACCCCCATATGCCCACCTAGGGCACAACTATGACAAACATAACAAAACAAAAACGGCGGTCACAACTCCGCAGCGCTGTCGGCACGCTGGGTATGTACATTAGTCAATGTAGGCTTCCGACGGGACCTATGCGTAGGACAACCTATAGCTCATCGTTCTGCAGTAGCACTGAGACTACTTATCACTGACCTCAAACCAGAGTCTCTCAGAGCCGGTTACACAGTCAAGCCACTGGACACCCCTAACTCAGACCACTACCAAAATCACAGTCACTTGAACAGAGCAATACTCATCCATGAGCACAAAAAGCCAAAGGAACTCAGAAGGTAACATTAAGAATATGCTATAGAATGGAAGGAATGCAGTTTGGAAACTACCAAAAACATATTACGGCACACAGCAAATCAATCCTTTTAGACAACTTCCTGGTGTAAAACGTCATATCCACTGCAATAGGTAAGTGTAAACTGTGGCAGTGAGAAAATTCTTAACAATATTTTGACCTCTCAGTCTTCCCTATCAATCTAAAAAATCTCATAGAAAAACGAAGGGAAAATGAACAACAATACAAATGGTTTGATAAAAGAATCGCAAATAAAATCTAAGAAGAAATAAATGTGAGAAAAACGTGTCCAACCAAAAACATAGAGACCCGGAAAACCTGAGTCTACGCCTTCCACTATGGGTGAATCACACTAAAACAATACAGAAATACACTACGGAAAAAGAAGGAACAGCAACGTCAGAAATCAGCTCAATGTAATTGAAGAATCCATCCAACTCTAACCAAAATTCTGGGAAAAATTGGAACAAACAAACAACAACACGAGAATTATCTAATTCAAAATGGAGATGTATGCGGTAAACCACTTTCTCCAATCTTTTTGCTCTATAACAAAGAATAAAGAAGCAAAAACATATACATGATCAATAACAAATCCTAGAATCAACGTATTAAAGACTACCAGAACCACTGGATTCTCCAATTACCTGAATGAGTTACAGGAGCAAAATAAAAAACCCTCACAACCCAAAAAGGCCTGTGGTGTTGATGTGTATCCTTAATGAAATGTCAAATATAACAGACAAACAAATTCCAATGGCTATATTAAAACTCTTTAACATTCGTCCTTAGCGCTGGCATCTTCCCCAATAGTTTGGAACAAGGACTGATCACCCCAAATCCACCAAAAGTGGAGACAAATTTGGACGCCCAATAACTACCGTGGAATATGCGTCAACAGTAACCTTGTGCAAAATACTCGTGCATTATCATTAACAGCAGACTCGCTACATTTCCTCAATGAAAACAATGTACTGAGCAAATGTCAAATTGGCTTTTTTACCAAATTACCGTTACAACAGACCATGTCATTTCACCCTACCCACACCCTAATTGACAACCAAACTAAACCAAAACAAAGGCAAAGTCTTCTCATGCTTTGCTTGATTTCAAAAAGCCGTTCGACTTCAAATTTGGCATGAGGGTCTGCTATACAAATTATGGAAAGGGCTGTTGGGGCTAAAAACATACGGACATTAATAAAATCCATTGTACACAAACAAAAGTGTGCGTGTTAAAATTGGCAAAAGACACACACATTTCTTCTCACAGGGTGGGAGGTGAGACAGGAGGCAGCTTAAGCCCCACCCTCTTCAACATAGATATCAATGAATTGGCACGAGCATTAGACAGTCTGCCAGCAACCCGCGTTCTCACCCTACTAGAATCCGAAGTCAAATGTCACTGTTTGCTATGATCTGGTGCTTTCTGTCACCAACCAAGGAGGCCTACAAACAGCACCCTAGATCTTTCTGCACAGATTTCTGTCAGACCTGGGCCCTGACAGTAAATCTCAGTAAGACCAAAATAACTGGTGTTCCAAAAAGGTCCAGTCGCCAGGACCACAAATTCCATCTAGACACCGTTGCCCTAGAGCACACAAAAAAACATACAATACCTCGGCCTAAACCATTCGCAACCTACAGTAGCTTCCACAGAGCTGTGAACGATCTGAGAGACCAAGGCCAAGAAGGCATTCTATGCCATCAAAAGCGAACATAAATTTCAAACATACCAATAGGATCTGGGCTAAAAAATACTTGAATCAGTCAAGAGCCCAATTGCCCTTTATGGTTGTGAGGTCTGGGGTCCGCTCACCAACCAAGATTTCACAAAATGGACAAACAACCAAATTGAGACTCTGCATGCCAGAATTCGCAAAAATATAATCCTCCGTGTACAGCGTTTAGAAACACCAAAATATGCATGCACAGAGGCAGAATTAGGCCAACCCACTAATTATCAAAATCCAGAAAAGAGCCGTATTAAATCTACAACCACCTAAAAGAAGCGATTCCCAAACCTTTCCATAACAATAAGCCATCACCTACAGAGAGATGACCTGGAGAAGAGTCCCCTAAGCAAGCTGGTCCAGGGGCTCTGTTCACAAAACACAAACACACCCACAGAGCCCCAGGACAACAAGCACAATTAGACCCAACCCAAATCATGAGAAAACACAAAAGATAATTACTTGACACATTGGAAAGAATTAACAAAAAAACAGAGCAAACTAGAATGCTATTTGCCCTAAACAGAGATACACAGGTGCAGAATACCTGACCACTGTGACTGACCCAAACTTAAGAAAAGCTTTGACTATGTACCAGACTCAGGAGCATAGCCTGCTATTGAGAAGGCCGCCGTAGGCAGACCATAGGGCTCTCAAGAGAAGACAGGCTATTTGGTGCTCACTGCCCACAAAAATGAGGTGGAAACTTGAGCTGCACTGTCCTAACCTCCTTGCCCAAGGTATGGACCATATTAGAGAAGACATATTTCCCTCAGATTACCACAGATCCACAAAGAATTTGAAAACAAAATCCAATTTTGATAAAACCTCCCATATCTACTGGGTGAAATTACCACAGTGTGCCATCACAGCAGCAAGATTGTGACCGTTGCCACAAGAAAAGGGCAAACCAGTGAAGAAAACAAACACCATTGTAAATAACAAAAAAAAACCCATTAATTGTTATGCTTATTTATTTTAACTTGTGTGTGTTAACCATTTGTACATTGTTACAACACTGTATATATATAGATACATGTGTAATGTCTTTCTGTTTTGAAACTTCTGTATGTGTAATGTTTACTGTTAATTTGTATTGTTTCTATTTCACTTTTGTGTATTATCTACCTCACTGTGCTTTGGCAATGTTAACACATTTTCCATGCCAATAAAACCCCTGAATTGAATTGAATTGAGCAGAGAAGATGATGGAAGAGTGAGAGAGAGATGAGAGAGAGATGAGAGAGAGATGGAGCAGAGAGATGACGAGAGAGATGAGAGAGAAGAGAGAGAGAGAAGAGAGAGATGGAGAGCAGAAGAGAGAGAGAGAGAGAGAGAGAGAAGAGAGAGAGAGAGGAGAGAGAGAGGAGAGGAGAGAGAGAGAGAGAGAGAAGAGAGAGAGGAGAGAGAGAGAGAGAGAGAGAGAGAGAAGAGAGAGAGAGAGAGAGAGAGAGAGAGACGGAGAGAGAGATGAGAGAGAGAGAGAAGAGAGAGAGAGAGGAGAGAGAGAGAGAGAGAAGAGAGTGGTGTGGGGGGAGGGACAAGACAGACCTAGAGTTTGAGAGGCGTGTCACGTCCTACTCAGGGCTGTCTCTGTTGTGAAGACCCTAGTGATTACATCACCATCTCCTGCTCTGAAACGCTGGAGGAAACCAAAACAGAGAGGAAAGTTCAGGAAACACTTCATCCAACCCACATTCACCACGGGCCCTAGTCTCACAGTAGTGTGATCAAAGGAACATGATTATGGACCAGACGGACCTGCATCCCAAATCAGCACTACTGCCTATAAGACACTGTTGTACCTAGTGTAACAGTTGTTTGGCACAACGTAACCACCAGATAATCAAATGAGGCAAGGCAGTCAGTCAAGCCCAGTCAAGACCAGTCAAGGCCGCAGGCCAGTCAAGGACCAAGTCAAGCCCAGTCAAGGCCAGTCAAGGCCAAGTTCAAGACCAGTCAAGGCCAGTCAAGCCCAGTCAAGCCCAGTCAAGCCAGTCACAGACCAGTCAAGGCCATTCAAGGCAGCAAGGCCAGGTCAAGACAGTCAAGGCAGTCAAGGCCAGTCAAGGACCAGTCAAGCCAGTCAAGACCAGTTCAAGGACCAGTCAAGGCCAGTCAAAGACCAGTCAGGCCAGTCAAGACCAGCTCCAGTCTAGTTCAAGGCCAGCCAAGGCGCTCTGGATCAGAACAGAACAAGATGACAGAAACAACAACAGAGGACTAACAGAGGGGATGTCAGCTGGCATCACCCACAATAAATGTTGTGGATTATAAGGCTCAATTCGTTTTCAAATAAGTTAACCCAAACGATAGGCGTTTAGAAGAGAAACTCTAACAACAGAACATACACTTCAATTTGTATTTGTAAGAAATAGAAAATGTTTTTGTGATTAGCCTGGTAGGAAGATAACGTAACTAGCTTGTAGTAGATAACAACACCCTGCCAGTTGTTCACCGCCAAAACACACAAACTGACAGTCCTTTTAAAAACAAGTAATGACATTATCGCTCTTAATCTTCAATGAAACACACCCAGCTACATGTAACAAAAACAAACCCCACAATGCTGCAGTAATTGCAGGTTCTGACTCTGTAGCTAGAGCAGCTCTTAGATACAGAACGTGTCCCAAAACAGGCACCCTATTCCTTACATAGTGCACTACTTTTGATAAGGGCCCGGGCTCAAAATTAGTGCACTACATAGGAATAGGGTGCATTTGGATATAAGCCTGTGGTTTTGCCTTCATTTGATTGCAGCACTAAAATGTTTTGAGTCTTCCTTTGGCTTTTCCCAAGCAGGCACGCTGGAAGGAGTCAACGGCATCTGATCAGCCTGACAAACATTAACACGCTGGAGGAGTTACAACAAGCATCTGATCAGCTTGCTCTCTCTCTCTCTCCCCCTCTTCCTTCTTCTCTCTCTCTCTCTCTCTGTCTCTCCTCCCCCCCTCTCTCTCTCTCTTCTCCTCGTACCTGTCTCTCTCTCTCTCTCTCTCTTCCCCCCTCTCTCTCTCTCCTCTCTCTCTCTCTCTCCTCCTGTCTCTCTCTATCTCTCTCTCTCCTCTCTCTCTCTCTGCTCCCCCTCACTCTCTCTCTCCCCCTGCGCTCTTCTTCTCCCGACTCGCTCCTCTCTCCCACCTCGCTCCTCTCTCTCTCGTCTCACCTCGCCTCTCTCTTTCTCCCCCTGCCCCCCCCTCCCTCTCTCTCTTACAGAGGCAGACCACTACAATGCCGCCATTCCTCTTCAGCTCACCATAAAAATGCTGTTCCGCTCCCGGCTCCCGTCAGCTGCATCTACAGCAACCTATCAGGTTGCAGCCTTGTTAGCTTCCCCCCCCCCACGCCCCCCCCCCACGCCCCCTTCATGTCTGTCTGGTTCCACTGTGATGTCTGTTTCTTGGCCTCGA
>NW_019947281.1:25112-29582 GCF_002910315.2 Salvelinus sp. IW2-2015 | reverse complement strand
CGTTGCTGACGCGATGTGGTGAAAGGGAGAGTACAACAAGCAACGAGCAGGGAGAATGCAGCGTAAGCACAGGGCCAAGATTAATACGGATTGGATGGCTATTGTTACAGGCTTTAACGTTGGTAAGATAGCTAAGAGATGGATTGAGAGAGAGAGAGAGAGAGAGAGAGAGAGAGAGACGAGAGAGAGAGAGAGAGAGAGAGAGAGAGAGAGAGAGAGAGAGAGAAGAGAGAGAGAGAGAGAGGAGAGAGAGAGAGAGAGAAGGAGAAGAGAGAGAAGCGAGAGAGAGAGAGAGAGAGAGACGAAGAGAAGATAAGTCTCCATTCCTCTAGGAGTAGATTCTACAGCATATAAGGAGTTGTGTTCATCCTCTCTTTCTCTGGATGGATTCTAAGTAGATTAGTGTTTTTGGTGGAGTAATATTTCACAGCACTGAGGAGCCCTGTAAGTGCTCAGTAAAAGGTCATGTGTCCCAAATGGCACCACTATTCCCAGATTAGGTTCAGAGTGGGCAGAGTAGGTTCAGAACTGGAATGAAAAATGGTGTGTGTGTGTTGGGTTGAAGTGTGTGTATTTGTGAGGGTGCATATGTGTGTTTGTAAGGCTTCTTGCAGGTGGTGACAGCTGGGATGTGTGTGTTTGTGTGGTGTGTGTGTGTGGTGTGGTGGTGTGTGTGTGTGTGGTGTGTGGTGTTGTTGTGTGTGTGTGTGTGTGTGTGTGTGTGTGTGTGTGTGTGTGTGTGTGTGTGTGTGTGTGTGTGTGTGTGGAGGAGGTGCAAACAGAGCAAGTGTCTAGTTATTTTAGTCACATGCATGTTTATATTGTGTGTGTATTGTGTGTTGTGTGTATATCGTAGAAAAGGCATTTTGTGGAAGCCTGCCAGCTCACATGTTCAGTGTGTGCTGAGTAGCCAACGGTTGACTGTTGCTATGACAACCACTGCCACCTGTAAGTGTTAAGGCTATAAAGTCTTTGTGTTTCACGTGTGTCGATATCTCCACATACATGTGTCTGTGTGTGTACCTTCACATGTTCTATGTGTGTGTGCTGACTAGCTAACGGCTGCCTGCTACAGGAATAAGCAATGACAGCCTCTGTAGACTGACTTCTAACTCATTATTTAGGCTCTTCATGTTTACATTTCCACATACACGTGCCTGTMTATACCTCCACATGTTCTGTCAGCGCGTGCTGAGCAGCCAACGACTGCCTGGCTGGTGCAGTAACGAGCGATGGCAGCCGCTGCAGAGTGTTCAGGGCCAGGCCAACGTCGAGCAATGATGAGGTCATTCAACAGGCGGGATTAGGGGCCGTGACAACTGGTGCAGCACTACGGCCAGTGCCAACTAATGTGGCAGGGACAGTTGCGTTGGCGCTAGCTTATGACCAGCCCGGGCCTCGCTCCATCACGCCAGCCTCACCCCGTGTTGTTTTTTCATTACCGGCGGACAAGCTGTGGCTTGCCAGGCCCGCAGCGACAACTCACAGTTGGCATTGGCTCTCGCCATTCTCGCTGTGGTCACATTCTAGACCACAGGACTGGGAGGACCACAGCTCTCTGGGCGAATCTGATCTAGGATCAGATTACTCAGGAGAACAAACACTRGTTAAGTAAATTATGAAAGGCCGGTTTGGGATCCTTTGATAGGTGGTTGAGGCTTATTGAGGCGGACTAACACCATGTGAGAGAGAACTGTGATGGTGTCACATGCTTGAGCCACAGCCTGATGAAGGAGGACAATAAGGACTGGTGGTGATGGGAGATTGAGTGGGGGCACTTACAACTTAGAAGAGAGAGAGAGAGAGAGAGAGAGAGAGAGAGAGAGAGAGAGACCCTGTCATCTGAAATGTGAAATATATAATACTTGGTTCTAAAAAAGCACATTATACAACTTGATATATCGTAGAGGGCAAGGCACAGACCCTGTTGAAATATGTGATCAGCTACAATCTAGATTCTAGTTCCATATAAATCCTTTAAAATATGAAACATATGAAATACTCTGTTTCGGTAAAACTTAATTACAGTATTTGCCATAGTTTTAAAACATGCCAAAAGTAATTCAATTATTTATTGCCTTTATTTAACCTGGTAAGTTAAATAGGCCTGATATTGAGCATCTGTTGAATTAATCAATTTTCAGGCCGCAGCAAGTGTGGCGTTAAATTAGGTGACTTCACTCTGGGTTAATTTCTCTGGGTTTTATGAAAAAATTAATGAAAATGCATAAAACCAAACATCTCTGTGTTCGTGCCCAGTTATTTTTCAACGGATGCCGGCCGTAAAACTAAAACCATTAGTTGGCCCGCCGAGACCAATTAGCCCAACATGGCTAAACAAACCTCGCTCCCGCTTTTACGACGTTCTCTTTTTCACCCCCTCCGTCTCCCTCTTTCTCCTCCGTCTCTCCGTCTCTCCCTCCACAGGGTTGGGCACCTAGCAGTAAGGTTTTACAGTGATGCCTAGGCCTTTTCTTGGTTGGTCGTAATTAATGATTAATCCTTCATTTTCTGACACATGCACGGGCACGCYCACATACACACGCACGCAGGTGCACATACATACGCGCAGGCACGCACCACCCCTCCAGTCTTTGCCAGMGGCCTAACCATGGACCAGGGGTCTACTCGAGGGGCCAGATATGGGTCTGAGAGCTATCAGGTTGGAACTAGATGTGAAGTGGAGGAGAGTGAGACCACCAGGCTCATCCAGGCAGCCAACAAGGACTATATAGGATTTGGTGAAAGCTTGACTTGTCTTAATCTGCAATCCTATAAAATCAGACAATCTATAATAAGCTTAAAGTTCTGTAATATGTCTCAATTTGATCATTTAATCATACATTTTACATTCCATAAAATGAGTGCAACTTTATTCCTCTACGACACATAGGCTGCACAGGAGGTTGGTGGCACCTTAATTAGGGAGGACGAGCTCGTGGTAATGGCTGGAGCAGATGCCATCCATCTGTTTGATGCCATTCCATGTATTCCATTCCAGACCCTCAGAAGCCTCCACTGGAAGGCTGTGTTCACACATGCAGCCCAATTACAATAATTATTTTCACTAATTGGTATTTTCACCAATCACATCAGATCTTTTCACGTTAAATATATTTCAGAGCCGATCTTTGGTCAAAAGACCAATTAGTGATTTTTAAAATCAGAATTGGGTTCCCAGAATAGGGCTCCCGAGTAGCGCAGCGGTCTATGGCACTGCATCTCAGTGCTTGAGGCGTCACTTGAGGCATCACCCTGGTTCGAATCCAGGCTGTATCACAGCTGGCAGTGATTGGGAGTCCCATAGGGCTGCGCACAATTGGCCCAGCGTCGTCCGGGTTTGGCTAGTGTAGGCCGTCATTGTAAATAAGAATTTGTTCTTATCTGACTTGCCTAGTTAAATAAAGGTTACAATTAAAATATAATATAATAATGTGTAAACGCAGCTACAGTACATCTATCAGAGGATATTCTCTCTGAACTGTAATGCCCACTAGGTGGCAGTATAACTACAGAATCACACTGCAGTGGGGAGCAATAACACCTGCCTMCATATTTGGRGGACCTCAGTAGAATCCACTGTCCATGTCAATACATTTCTCTAGCAGTAACATACATCCTATTATCTGAAACAGTATCATCACTTTCCCATTCCACATGAAGCTCACAGATTGTGTCTTACTGAGGAGAATGTTGAATATGGCTCACTGCAGTGTTAGTTCCTGCTGGAGTCATCCCTTAGCCTGGAATCCAAACTGATGTACTCAGGTTCATTGTTCTATTCATTTTAGACATTGAGACATTTCAGTCATTTAGCAGACGCTCTTATCCAGAGTGACTTACAGTTCAATATTCATATTAAGGAACAGTAGATAAGAGAGACAACCACATCTCACAGTCATAGGAACATCTTTCAGTTTAGACTGCTTATGGGAGGATGGCTCATATAAAGCTAGAAAGGAACACAGGGAATCGCATGTAACACAAGGAAATCACGTGTTTGATGTATTCAATACCATTCCACCTATTCTACTCCAGCCATTACCACGAGCCATCCTCCCCAATTAATGTCACCAACCTCCTGTAATCACTTTTTAATACATACAGCACATTCGGAAAGTATTCAGACCCCTTCCCTTTTTCCACATTTTGTTACGTCACAGTCTTATTCTAAAATGGATGACATTTTCCCCCTCATCAATCTACACACAATACCCCCATAATGACATCACAATACCCCATAATGACATCCCAATACCCCATAATGACAAAGCAACAACAGTGTTTTTGTTGAAATGTTCGTAAATGTAAAAATTAAATAAAAAATAAGAAATTCCTTATTTACATAAATACTCAGACCCTTTGCAATGAGACTCAAAATTTAGCTCAGGTGCATCCTGTTTCCATTGATCATCCTTGAGATGTTTCTTCAACTTAATTGGAGTCCACCTATGGTAAATTCAATGATTG
>NW_019947281.1:8177-18736 GCF_002910315.2 Salvelinus sp. IW2-2015 | reverse complement strand
CTGGGACCAGGGAGAGACGAGAGAGCGGAGACGAGAGAGAGAGAGAGAGAGAGAGAGAGAGAGAGAGAGAGAGAGAGAGCGAGAGCAGAGAGAGAGAGAGAGAGAGAGAGAGAGAGCGAGAGCGAGAGAGCGAGAGAGAAAGAGAGAGAGAGCGAGACGAGAAGAGAGAGAGAGAGAGGGAGAAGAGAGAGAGAGAAGAGAGCGAGAGCGAGAGCGAGAGCGAGAGAGAGGAGAGAGAGAGAGAGAGAGAGAGAGAAGAGAAGAGAGAGAGCAGCGAGAGCGAAGAGAGAGAGAGAAAAGAGAGAGAGGGAGAGAGAGAGGAAAGAGAGAGAGAGAGAGAGAGAGAGAAAGACACAGAGAGAGAGAGAGAGAGGGAGAGAGAGAAAGAGAGAGAGAGAGAAAGAGAGAGAAGAGAAGAGAGAGAGAGAGAGAGAGAGAGAGAGAGAGAGGAGAGGAAAGAAGAGAGAAGAGAGAGAGAGAGAACAAGGGCTAAAGAGGAAAATGGAAAGAGGAGTGGAATGGTTCCACTGCTGTCTTTAGTTGTGAGATGAGTTCCTCCAAATCAGCCCAATGTGTGGAACATCTGGTAAACCCTTCAACCCCCCTCCTTCTTCCCTCTCTCCCTTAACACCCTCCCTCTCTCCCTCCCTCCCTTCCTCTCTCCCTCCCTCCCTCCCTCCCTCCCTCCCTTCCTCTCTCCCTCCCCTCTCCCTCCCTCCCTCCCTGCCTCCCTCCACTCCCCTTTGCTCGGCTCACACCGTTCTTCACCTTCCGCTGGTCAAAACAAACCCTGTCTTGGTGGGTGGTTAACTAGCTCAAGACTGGCTGTGGTAACACTCTGACACAACACACACACACACACACACCACACACACACACACAACACACACACACACACAACACACACACACACACACCACACACACCCACACACACACACACACACCACACACACACACACACACACACACACACACACACACACACACACACACATATTGGCAACACCACACACCGTGTTATGGCAAAGACCTGCCGATGTCGGCACTCGCATTGTCATGGTGATGGCACCATTTTGACTGTGTGTGTACAAGGGTTGTGTGTGTGTGCGTGCGCATGCGTGTGTGTGTGTAGTCAGTCCAAACAAATCAAAGTTTATTTGTCGCATACACAATTAGCAGATGTTAAACCAGGTGCAGTGAAATATTTGTGTTTGTAGCTCCAGCAGAGCAGTCAAAATCAGTGCAATACTAATACACACTAAAATTAATAAAGAAGGAGAAACATGTAGAAGGAGAAACAAGTCAGAAGGAGAAACATGGTAGAAGGAGAAACAAATAGAAAGGAAACAAGTCAGAAGGAGAAACAAGCAGAAGGAGAAACAAGCCAGAAGGAGAAACAAAGTCAGAAGGAGAAAACAAGTCAGAAGGAGAAACAAGCAGAAGGAGAAACAAGTCAGAAGGAGAAACAAGTCAGAAGGAGAAACAAGTCAGAAGGAGAAACAACGCAGAAGGAGAAACAAGTCAGAAGGAGAAACAAGTCGAAAACAAGTCAGAAGGAGAGAAACAAGTCAGAAGGAGCTGTCAGAGGAATATGAATATAAATATCAATCAATCAATCAAATGTATTTATAAAAACCCTTCTTAACATCAGCCGATGTCACAAAGTGCTGTACAGAAACCCAGCCTAAAACCCAAAACAGCCAGCAATGCAGGTGTAGAAGCACGGTGGTGTGAAGACAGTATTGGAATTATCTATTATATGGTAGCGAGAAAAACAGCCTCCTATGTTACTAGGTTGGCTGGGCATAGGTCGCGATGACGAGATAGTCACCAGAGCAAGATAAAGTCCTCAACAAGAAATACAGCTAGTCTGAACAGGTTTTATCGATGATTAGCCTATCGTAAGTACACAGTGTCTAGCCACAACCTGCGCCTACTCCAGAATCCTCTTTTGTAAGGCATCGTCTTTTATCAACAAAGCTGAATTCTTCTGTGTGGTCATGCGGAATTTGCATAATGATTTTACCTAAGTATTCAAGGACCTGACGGTCAGATGTGTTCCTCTAATATCTATTAGCATTACAATTCGACAAAACACGCAACGATCAGGCTCGCATACCTACCACGCCAAGACCGTCCGGGCTGTACTTTTTGAGCATCATGCCAGGGGCAGGTATACATACGAGCTCGTCTATTCTGCCCCTTCACTCGTCGTGCACATACACTAGACATAGAGTGCCTGAGTGAACAATAGAAGGTTACACAAATCAAGCGAGTTTATCCATCCTCTACAGTGGAACAGTGCCGCTTTGTAGCTGAGATGTTGGCAATTGATCTCTGCCATGGTACGAGCACTGCGTATATTCTCTCTAGCGAAAAAGAACCCTCTCTCAGATACGACTGTCAGCGTGTGGAATAACTGCAATACGACCAGGAGGGCCGTTTCTTGTTGATATACACACACTGCTCTCCCGTGGATGACGGCCTCTGACGAGTTCATCTACCGGGCCTTATAGTACAGCCCTAGGCGCGTTATCACATCTTTTGTGTACTCAACTTGCATAACAGCCGATTCCATACAAACGAGAACAAAGGGTAATTAGGAAATGTGTCCTAGTCGGTTCTGGCCTGTTTATTTTCTATCCAAATCTACTAATAATATTGACTTGATAGCTAAGACTCCTAGCTTCTGATGGACATATAAATTGAACATAATAGATATCTCTGTCATGACGCTTTAGAAGCTGTAGCTAAGAGGCGAGTAATCGACATTTTTAAGTGTTGAAGCTCCAATCTTATAATGAACTCTGTACGAAATTAGGGCAACAGCTCTATAAGTGGCAGGGGAGATACCGCGGTGTAGCTGCTTTTCTGTAACCTGTAGATTGTATCTCGAACTCCAGGGAAGGGTAGCTTACCTTCAAACCTCATACCGGGGTGACGAGTGGCCACTTTGGCTGCTTGCAGATACATCGAGCGGATAAAGTGAAAAGAGGAAATCCGGACCAGAGACCTGAGAAGGAAATAATGTTTAGACACTCCACAAGTCATGGTTCAGTTCTTGGCAGACAAGGTATACCTCTCCACCCAAAGACACCGTGAAGGCGCGTACTGCAGCACTTATCGAAACCAAACAATAGTACGCAAGTATAAACACCATGGGGACCAGGCAGACGTCATACGCTTCAGGAAGGAGACGGCGTTCTAAGGCGTGGCCTTAAGAGACAGTAGGAAACATACAGTGAGGCTTGTGAGGTGCGAAGGATAGAGTGCCAAGAAGAGGCCGCAATGCCGGTTAGCAGAACAACAGCATCTCGAGTACTTCCACAGAGTTATACAAGACAGCTAAGGAAGTCCTGATAACACATAGTAATCGTAGGACATAGTGAAGAGGACGTCCGATAACAGTGATTTTCTACGAGGCTTGCAAAGTAGGATTGGAACTGCACTGCTTCCATTAACAGGCACCGATTTAAAGAAAAAGCATAGCCAGACTACGGTTATTGGCAGACCTTGCGACGTAATATTGAAGGCGTCGATGAGGCTATATAAGGAGTGTTTCGTACTTTTTGAGGGAGAGAAGAATTGGTCCTCTTGTCTAGGGTATTGAGACACTCATAAACAGGATATATAGAAGCTCTGTGTTGGAGCTCGATAATTGAGAACTCCAGTTATGTGGCTTGGAGAGTTATAAGAGGGACTTTGACAGTTGGAGTTCAGAGGTCGTAAAGCAAATAGCCACTTGCCCTGGGAACCATTATGAAGACAGCGCTGGGTGATTCGGGCCAGTCTCTCAGCAGTCATGTTGGTAGGGTGTCTATGCTGTCCTGCAGGATGTTGATACCACTGAAGGTAGCGCATCTCTTTCCTTAGCACTAGATATGTAAGGATGTCATACTATGAGGATTGAATGACAAAGGCTACGGTTGGATAGATTGAAGTGGCAACAAGACAACGTCTCGTCCAATCAGCATCAGGGTCGCTAGGAAAGTAAGGAACCTGATTATCTTCTTTTGGCGCTTTCACTTACATTGTTGTCTTATGGAAAAATGCGGAGATATGACGCCCAAGGTAGACATAGTCGTCCTAGAGAGTTGAGCAGTCCGCAGGTAGACACTCGCGTCTCGAGAAGACCCAACCCCACGTCCACAGCTATGGACCGTCCGCTCTCCCCACACCCACACACGGAGGCTTTGACCTGCGATAGTGTGCGATTATAGAAGAACCAACAATTGTGGAGGCTCTCGATGGTGCGGCAGGAAACATTGCCAGCAAGAACAGAGTGGTGAGCAAGTGTAGTCACTTATCCATATATCAGGCCACTCCAAGGACCTACAGTGGGAGGGAAAGAGGAGAAGTTCTTGCCGCCAGGCTTCTTCATGTTCAGTGAACGGATGGGCCGAAAATTCACCCAACTGTATTGTGGGAAGCTTGCTGTTGGCTGGAAGGGGTGTCCGGTACCGCACACATTACAAGATGATTTGTCTGCACCCAAGAGTTAAACAATTTAAAGGCAATGCTACGTGCACGAGAACACACTAACTCTCGAGAGACTCGTATGTAAGAACTTGAAATGCCCACTGAATTGCTGGAGTGACCACTCTCCACCTCAATGTCTCCCTTTAGTGGCACGTGTATTCGGGGGGGCGGCGTGGACATTCTTTAACATCTACAGCTGTAACTGTCGTGAGATTCTAAACCGTGACTCAGCATGAGCCATTGGGAATTTTTTTGCTGACGGTGGGAGACGTTTTACTTCGTATCCAATGACACACCATCCTCCGCGCGAGAAGTGTGCGGAACAATAAACTGCTACGCTCTCTCCCTATTATTTGAGGGCCTAAGGGGTATGTTAGCTTGTCTCCCGGTCACTTGCATGTTAGGATAATACAAACCATACCACTAGAACTTGTTATTCGTTAGTGGCATATGAATCTATTCGAATGGTAGTGAGGAGACGCATGTGAGGCATGGACAGAGCTCAAGGCCAAGGTAGGGCTAAGACAATGCCAGATTGATAGTATAGACTTAGCGGAGTAGCGGAGGTCATAGGACCCCGCACATGCTTGAGGGATGAGTTGACACATGGCCCAGTGATATTGTGAAACTTGAGTTAATACAGGTTAGGTGGAGCAAGGTTTAGTTAGGATGTGGGTAACCTTTAGACACCAATATGTTCAACCAACCGTTCGCTGGGAGTGCAGCGCTCTCTCGCCTGTCATAGGAGTAAGATCAGCTGGGTTATCCCACAGCACAGGCGGTCGTGGGATAGGTGCACGATGAACGCCTAGGAAAGCTGCCTCTCTATTCAGGTCTCTCCTGTGTCCCCAAGCTTGATGACTGCGTCACCCGTACTGACCTCACCTTCTGGATGGTTAGCAGGTACTATGCTGGGAGACTAAGACAAACCGGAGCTGTAGTCATATTGGCAATCAGGGCGTGGTTGTATCGTAGTCATCTGACTTGTGATCTTATTCCTTCTGGTGTCGCACAGATTGCCTGTGAACATATGCAGGTGCTGAAGGCGGAGTGTCCTTGGCAGTGCAGAACGGGCGATTGTCCTTAGCCGGTCTCGTAGACTGTGTAGCTTATGTGAGGGGCCATTATGCGCGGGGAAGGCACAAATATTTAAGCGAGAGAGTCAATTAGGTGTGCTGTCAGGCCTACTGTAGGGGAGTGAGAACAGAGGTGATCTCACGGGTCAAAGGGGGATATTAGTATGAATGAATAGGCCATGGAAACCTTATGCGACCTCTCTTATCATATCTTGCTTCTTACAAGTGTGATGACAGGTGATAGTGGTTCATTCGTCACATCTCAGAACAAGTGACCAGGAAGTACATGTCTAGTTTGCATATAAGTACACTTAGTTTGCGATCTATAGCCACTTTTCGCTTTACTCCTTGGAGTGTGACGGTGCTTAGAATTCAGACACAAGATATAAGATGTGTGATCCATTCTAATTATATAGAGGCACAAATGCATAGTGTTGAAAGGGTACGATTGCCAGACATCTGTGTTAATGCAAAAGAGTGATGGCAATGACTGCGTAGGAGAATAAGTACAGGGCGCGCACTGATCAAAACATCTGTCCAGCCAGGCTGGGTTAGCTGACCTACACATTGAGAAGCGGCTCTATGAGGGGGTGGGTGAGATAATGCTGTTGACTGCGGACCAAAATGCACAGGGCTTTCATTGTCTTATGGTTGTCTGGAGGCTGGAGCTCCTTAGGGGGCTGGTGGTGGGAGTATCTCCACCCTCCTCCGAGTCGCGGCAAATCCTTCGTCTGCTGTCCTGCTGAGCAGGATGGTCGGCCTTTGGTCTAATGCCTCCATGAACAATAGAGCCCATTGACTCATGGTGAAAGATAAAGATGATTAGTGATATATGTTACTTGGTACTCTTGTCTACTTAACTCATTGCGCGCCTCACTGATAGCCGTACAATATGCAGTTAATACAATGGTCAGGTCACTCTGAGGAAGACATCAGGCTAGACGTCGGAAAACGTCCTAGTGAACCTGTTTGCATCCTGTACAAAGGATAAAGTGAGCAAAAGTAAATCAATCTCTGCCTTTTTGTTGAGTGCTCCAAACTCTTTGTCAGGAATGGGAGTCCTTTTGGGAAGCTGTTTCTTGGTAAGCCGATATCTCTATTTTTGTCATTGTTGTTGAGCGTGAAGGCCCAACTGAACTATGAACCTGTAACTGTGGTTATCGTTTGATTTAGCAGATATGAAGGAAATAACCACGGTCCGGCAATTGGCAGGAATATAAAATGGCGCCAAAGCCTCCAGAATGCCTGACATATCTGAAAAATGTCTCAAACTACAGTTTTTACCAAGTTTTCATGCTTTTATGAAAAAGGGAAACAGTGCACCTACAATTTGACACATATCGCCCGGACTACAGTTTTTTATGGTCGGGGTACAGTAGATGGAGGGACTGACGAGTGACGATTTCTTCAGTTTCAGAGATAGAGTGGGGCTCTTTCATACTTAAAGTAATGCACACATTGTGAAGAACACGAATACACACACAGAGAGAGAGAAGACACATACAGACACCAAACCCAAACACTTCCCGTCATTAACTCATGGCACCATACAGATCAACCAAGTTAGATCAGCCAGTTTTAGGATGCTAAGGGCCCGGGGCTGGGTTTCTACTAAGCTAACATATGATACAATTTTGAACATGTCCATACCAAGGATTCATTAAGCTATTTTGATTTTGGCATTTTTGGACCCTTGTAAAGTATCCAATGATATAAAATATTATAGTTGATGAAACATTGAATTTTTGGCCTTACTGGCTATTAGCCCATAAAAAAGGCATTGAATGAACATTGTTCATACTAGCAAAAACAATATTAGCTCAAAACATATGGTTGAAGTGTCTCAACTTCGATGGTGGGGTCATATGCGGACAGGTTTCAGGCAACGAGAAGTACTGTCACAGTCACTACTTCACAAGGAGAGGCATTTGACAAAACATTATTGTTCTTTAATCAATGTAATTATTTTGGTGCAGAAGAAACGCCTTCTGGAAACATCTGTGGACTGTTTATGTGCCTGTAATAATTAAACTTGTATGGCCATCTATAAATATGGAATTTAAATAAAGAAATCAGCCGAGTGGTTTAAGCCACGTAAAAAGAGTAGGAACCTTCCCTTTTGCCATGAGGGCTGAGGATGAGATGAGAGAGATGAGTTCGGATTGTGTCTGCCAATATAGCACGCTGGCTGTCTAATTATGGATCTGGTTCAGTATGTGTAGGTAAGCCTTGCTAGGTGGCTTTTGAAAGAATATCAAGTAGTAGAACTGCAAAAGTGTTGCTCTCCACTTTCTGGAGCACAGAGTTTTGAAATCAGGGTAATGCCTGGTGGAATTAGAGTTTGCAGAGGTAAGGAGAGTTGAGAAAATTCTGCGTTTGATTGCAAATATGCAGAAGAGTCGAAATGAGAAAACACAGAGGCTGTTGTCTCCAGATTAACATGTTCAAACTAAGGGCCAGCCGATGGCATCCGTGACAGGAGAGGGAGAAGCAGTGGATCCATTTAAACGGGTTAATAGAGTCTAGCTAGCTACATTTTCAGATAGTACATAGTTACTCATTTTGTAGAAAGTCATTTTCATTGCCAAGGTAAACCTTTACTGAGCTAAGGCTAGCTAAACGTTGAGATGCTGGCTCACGTTAAATGTATAATCTGTGGTTATTAAGATTATTCATATCTCAGAGGCCATTCCAGTGCTAGTTATAGCCTAATGTTAGCTTTGCTAGGGCTAACATTGAACATGATTGTTTATCTATTTGGCAGACTCATGAAGGGAAGTAGGGAAGTTGGAAGTTGTTCATGGTTTAGCGAGCTATCTAGCTACATCTTTAAACAAAGACTTCCACTATGCAAGTAACCATTTCACGCTACCTGTTTACACCTTCTGTATCTGTGCATGTGACTAATAAACATTCATAGTATTTGATATGTATGTGTTTACTAGAGACTGTAATGTGAAGATCAACATGACCTGCAACCAAAGTTCAAATGGGATATAGTGTTTGACAACGAGAGTGTTCCAAGTTAAAAAATTCTGCCCTGCTTTGAATTTTGCTTCACACTCACAACCTGAAAGCTATTTTCTGTAATTGGCTCGCCATTAATCTTGTAAATAATTGATCTTGTTGTGAGCGGTTTATGTTCCTGCTAATAATGTGAATACAAATTAACTAAAGTGAAGAACATTGTTCAGCTAGATGATGAGGTCATTATTCGAACTGGGCTAGCCAGCTAACTTAAGCGTTAGCTAGATTAGCTAAACAAGCTAGAAATTGAACCTAAACAGTGTTTTAGGAAAGTTGATTTTGTGTGCGCGGGTTTGCTTGATTGACAATATATATTCATTTGTAAACGGGTGGGTTTATTGCTGTTAAAACATCAGTTATGCTACTTTGGGACAACCAGGCTGCTGGTGATCATGCAGCCTGTTGATTTGTTTATAATGTTTCGTAATGCACATGACAAGTGTTGATTGGTTCGGACAAAACAATAGAATGTTCCAGGATGTCACTGCGACAGTTTGTTGATTAGACTAGTATAAACCAGCCTTTAGTCTTTAAATCTTTGGTTGTTTTAGTTACATGGCCTCACATGGGAATCCTTAACAGATGGGTGGCTAAGGCTTAAGAGAACGTGAATTGATGCTGAATGGGGATAGGACAAAGAGAGCTCTAGTAGGTGTACAAAACATTCAATGGGTATTTTTCTCCAAAGTGGAGTAGAAGTTTAATCAAACTTCTACAGAATTCTTCGTGGTGTGGAAACGTTGCTCAATTGGTATCAAGGGACCTGACGTGTGTCAGGAAAACATTCTCCACACCATTACACCACCGCCAACAGCCTGTACTGTTGACACCAGGCAGGATGGGGCCATGGACTCATGTTGCTTACACCATATCATGAGTCTGCCATCAACGAGTTGTTTTCACCCACAGGACTGCCGTTGACTGGATGTTTGTTTGTCGCATCATTCTCAGTAAACCCTAGACACTGTCGTGTGTGAAAAGCCCAGGAGGCCGTTTCTGAGATAGTGGAACCGGCCCGGATGACGCCGACGATCATACCTGGCTCTAAGTAACTTAGGTCACTCGTTTTGTCGATTGTAACGTTCAATAGAACAGTAACTGAATGTCTGTCTGCCTGTTTTATATAGCAAGCCACGGCCATGTGACTCGCTGTCTGTAGTAGCGAACCATTTTGGTGACCAATGTTTAATGACTCTGTACGTAGGGCAACAGTCTCTAAGGTGCAGGGTAGAGTACCGGGTGGTAGCTGGCTAGTAACAGTCTCTAAGGTGAAGGGTAGAGTACCGGGTGGTAGCTGGCTAGTAACAGTCTCTAAGGTGCAGGGTAGAGTACCGGTGGTAGCCGGCTAGTAACAGTAACTAAGGTGCAGGGTAGAGTACCGGGTGGTAGCCGGCTAGTAACAGTAACTAAGGTGCAGTGATTAAGGCTAGTGATGACTGTTTAAACAGTGATTAAGGCTAGTGGTGACTGTTTAACAGTGATTAAGGCTAGTGGTGACTGTTTAAACAGTGATTAAGGCTAGTGGTGACTGTTTAATAGTGATTAAGGCTAGTGGTGACTGTTTAACAGTGATTAAGGCTAGTGGTGACTGTTTAAACAGTGATTAAGGCTAGTGGTGACTGTTTAACAGTGATTAAGGCTAGTGATGGCTGTTTAACAGTGATGGCCTGGAGATAGAAGCTGTTTTTCAGTCTCTCGGTCACAGCTTTGATGCACATGTACTGTCTCTGCCTGTTAGATGGTAGCAGGGTGAACAGACGTGGCTCGGGTGGCTGAGGTCCTTGATGATCTTCTTGGCTTTTCTGTGATATCGGGTATTGTAGAAGTCCTGGAGGACAGGCAGTGTGCCCCCGATGACCCCCCCCCCCCCCAGGGTGGGGATACAGCCCAATAGGATGCTCTCGATGGTGCATCAGTAAAAAGTGTGTTTAGGATCTTTAGGACCAAGCCAGAGCGTTAAAGAGGAGAAGTTGCG
>NW_019947281.1:0-7820 GCF_002910315.2 Salvelinus sp. IW2-2015 | reverse complement strand
CTCGGCGATGTGGACGGGGGGGGGGGCGGGGGACGTGCTCTCTCTGCTGTCTCCTGTAGTTCACGATCAGCTCCTTGGTTTTGCTGACGTTGAGGGAGACGTTATTTTTCATGCCACCACTCCGCCAGGGCACTCACCTCCTCCCTATAGGCTGTCTCGTCGTTGTTGGTAATCAAGCCTACCACTGTTGTGTATCGTTAGCAAACTTGATTATTGAGTTGGAGACTCATGGGTGAACAGGGAGTACAGGAGGGGGCTGAGCATGCACCCTTGTGGGGCCCCCGTGTTGAGGATCAGTGTGGCGGAGGTGTTGTTGCCTAACTTCACCACCTGGGGTCGGCCCGTCAGGAAGTCCAGTACCCAGTTGCACAGGGCGGAGTTCAGACCCAGGGCTCCCAGCTTAGCGATGAGCTTGGAGGGTACTATGGTGTTGAAGACCTGAGCTYTAGTCAATGAACAGCATTCTTACATAGGTATTCCTCTTGTCCAGATGGGATAGGGCAGTGTGCAGTGRYARGGRGATTGCGTGGTTCGTGGATCTATTGGGGCGGTAAGCAAATTGAAGTGGGTCAAGGGTGTCAGGTAAGGTGGATGTGATATGATCCTTGACTAGCCTCTCAACGCACTTCAAGATGACAGAAGTGAGTGCTACGGGGCGATAGTCATTTAGTTCAGCTACCTTCGCTTTCTTGGATACAGGAACAATGGTGGCCATCTTGAAGCATGTGGAGACAGCAGACTGGGATAGGGAGAGATTGAATACGCCCGTAAACATTCCAGCCAGCTGGTCTGCACATGGTATGAGGAAGCGGCTTGGAATGCCGTCAGCTTTGTGGGGGTTGCTCCTGTAAGTCTCTCTGGATAAGAGCGTCTGCTAAATGACCAATATGTGAATGGAAATGGTTAACGCCATAGTGTGTGTGTGTTGGGTATGCGTGTGTGTGGCTGCCCTGGTCTCTTAACCCTATGATTACTGCAACACCAGAGCACAGGATCAATTCTACACCAGGTCAAACCACTGGTCATAATATCCAAATAGACACTCTGAGCACAAGTGGTTTAACATCATTTGAGGAAACTTTACTAAGTGGCACCATAAAAAGTTCCAAACCAAAAACAAATCTAAAAGTTGCTCAATGCAGAAGCAAGCACTCACACACACTCACTCACTCGCTCGCTCGCTCGCTCGCACGCACGCACACACACACACACACACACACACACACACACACACACACACACACACATACAGTTTACCACACTTGATCAGAAGCAGATGTGTTGCAATCCGCAGCTTGGAGAAGCAGTCACGAAACCCCATGGACCCCTCCCCTCAACCTGCTGCACCTGTGCCGGGCCTCACACAGCAGATTGGACCCAATGGACTAGAGCGGAAGGGACCAGAGCAGACTGGATCAAATGTGCCAAAACCACCAGCACGACACCAGAACAACAACACAGCTAACGTTCTGGAATCTATTATTTATCCAACTCTATACCCCAGTCCTATACCCCAGTCCTATACCCCAGTCCTATATCCCAGCCCTATATCCCAGCCCTATATCCCAGCCCTATTCCCCAGTCCTATACCCCAGTCCTATACCCCAGTCCTATACCCCAGCCCTATACCCCAGCCCTATACCCCAGTCCTTATACCGCAGTCCTATACCGCAGTTCCTATACCCCAGTCCATACCCCATCCATACCCCAGTCCTATACCGCCCAGGGTTTCCATACCCCCCCAAGTTCCTTATACCCCCCCCCAGTCCTATACCCCAGTCCTATACCCCAGTCCTATACCCAGTCCCTATAAGCCAGTCCTATACCCCAGTTCATATACCGCAGTCCTATACCCCAATCAGTATTAGCTTGATGTACGAAGGGCTATATAAAATAAACTTGATTGATTGACTTGATAATACCCCAGCCCTATAACCCCAGCCCCATACCCCAGCCCTATACCCAGCCCTAAACCCCAGCCCTATACCCATACCCCAGCCTTAGCCCCATACCAAGCCTCAGCCCCATACCCCAGCCTCCAGCTCATAACCCAGCCGTATACCCCAGCCTCAGCCCCCAGCCCCATACCCCAGCCTTAGCCCCATACCCAAGCTCAGCCCCATACCCCAGCCTCAGCCCCATACCCCAACCCCAACCTCAGCCCATACCCAGCCTCAGCCCCATACCCCAACCCAACCTTAGCCCCATACCCACCGTCATACCCCATACCCAACCTCAGCCCCATACCCCAGCCTCAGCCCCATACCCAACCCCAACCTCAGCCCCATACCCAGCCTCAGCCCATACCCCAACCCAACCTTAGCCCCATACCCCAGCCTCATACCCCATACCCCAACCCAGCCCCATACCCCAGCCTCAGCCCATACCCCATTACCCCAACCTCAGCCCCATACCCAGCCTCCAGCCTCATACCCCAGCCTCTACCCCATACCCCAGCCTCAGCCCCAGCCTCATACCCCATACCCACCTCATACCCCCATACCCAACCTTCAGCCCCATACCCATACCCAAACCTCAGCCCATACCCCAACTCAGCCCATACCCCATACCCCACCTCAGCCCATACCCCAGCTCCAACCTGCAGAGCATGTGTTCAGTATTAAGCCCAATTTACCTTCAGAGAGGCCGCAGCTCCAGGCTGCCAGTGCTGCCTGGCTCCAAACAATACCCTGAGTATGATGAGCTGTCTAATCAGCATCCCGGAGGAAAACGGCTTGGGCAAGGGGACAAGGCATGTGTAGGGCTGGCACAATTAATCAAATTCACATCTAAATTGCAGTATTGACATGTACAATATCCATATTGGAAGAGAGCCATATAGCATGCAATGTTTAGAAACGCCACTCAGCCACATTGTAATGTCCCTCTGTTTGGCGTCTCTCTCACTCTCTTGCGGCTGCTTTGCACACACCCGGCCCCCCCGCCCCCGCCCCGCCCCCGCCGCGCTTAGCAGTGCAGCTTCTCCTCCAGCACTAGAAGTCTGGCATGCTGTTCTTGTTCTGTTAGTTCTGTTCTGTTAGTTCTGTTCTCTGTTGCGTTCTGTTAGTTCTGTTCTGTTAGCTTCTGTCTGTTTGTTAGCTCTGTTCTGTTAGTTCTGTTCTGTGTAGCTCTGTTCTTTAGTTCTGTTCTGTTAGTTCTGTTCTGTTAGCTCTGTTCTGTTAGTTCTGTTCTGTTAGTGCTGTTCTGTTATTCTGGTTCTGTTAGCTCTGTTCTAGTTAGTTCTGTTCTGTTTAGCTCTGTTCTGTTCTTCTGTTTGTGGTTCTGTTCTGTTAGTTCTGTTCTGTTAGCTCTCTGTTCTGTTAGTTCTGTTCTGTTTAGCTCTGTTCTGTTAGTTTCTTGTTTCTGTTTTGTTAGTTCTGTTCTGTAGTTCTGTTCTGTTAGCTTCTGTTCTGTTTTGTTAGCTTCTTGTTCTGTTAGTTCTGTTCTGTTAGCTCTGTTCTGTTAGTTCGTGTTCTGTTAGTTCTGTTCTGTTAGCTTCTGTTCTGTTTAGTTTCTTTTCTGTTAGTCTGTTCTGTAGTTCTGTTCTGTTAGTTCTGTTCTGTTAGTTCTGTTCTGTTAGTCTGTTCTGTTAGTCTGGTTCTGTTATTCTGTTCTGTTAGTTCTGTTTTTGTTAAGTTCTGTTCTGTTAGTTCTGTTCTGTTAGCTCTGTTCTGTGAGTTCTGTTCTGTTAGCTTCTGTTCTGTTAGTTCTGTTCTGTTTTGGTTAGTTCGTTCTGTTAGTTCTGTCTGTTAGTCTCTTCTGTTAGTTCGTTCTGTTAGTCTGCTCCTGTTAGCTTCTGTTCTTTAGTTCTGTTCTGTTAGTTCTGTTCTGTTTTGTGTAGTTCTGTTCTTAGTTTTCTGTTAGTCTGTTCTGTTATTCTGTTCTGTTAGTCTGTTCTGTTTAGTCTTTCGTTTTCTGTTCTGTTAGTTCTGTTTGTTAGTTCTGTTCTGTATTCTGTTCTGTTGTTGTTCTTATGTTCTTTGCTGTTTCTGTAGTTCTGTTCTGTTAGTTCTTTCTGTAGTTCTGTTCTGTTAGATCTGTTCTGTTAGTCTGTTCTGTTAGTTCTGTTCTTTAGTCTTTTTAGTTCTGTTCTGTTAGTTCTGTTCTGTTGTTCTGTTTCTGTTACTGTTCTGTTAGTTTCTGTTCTGTTAGTTCTTTCTGTTAGGTCTTTTCTGTTAGTTCTGTTTCTGTTTATTTGTTCTGTTAGGTCTGCGTAGTCTGTTCGTTATTCTGTTCTGTTAGCTGTTCACTGTTAGCTCATGATTCTGTTTAGTCTTTCTGTAGTCTGTTCTGATCTGTTCTGTTGTATCTATTCTGTTAGTTCCTGTTCTGTTATTCTTTCTGATTCGCTTACTGTTAGTTTCTTTTTTATCTAGTTCTTATTCTGTTCTAGTTCTTTAGTCTGTTCTGTTAGTTCTGTTCTGTTGTTTCTTCTGTAGGTTCAAATGCGGTCAACAGACGTTCCAAACAAAAATGATGCTGTTTCCACTTAATAACCAATCATTTCTATTTCTGTGATTCCAACAGTTCATTATATTTCTGATTCACAGTATTCTATTCTGATTACCAACAGTTCATTCTATGTTCTGATTCCAACAGTTCATTCTATTTCTATAATTCCAACAGTTCATTCTATTCTTATTCCAACAGTTCATTCTATTTCTGATTCCAACAGTTCATTTCTATTTCTGTGATTCCAAACAGTTCATTCTATAATGTCCAACATTCAGGTTCTATTTCTGTGATTCCAACAGTTCATTATATTTCTGATCCAACAGTTCATTCATTTCTGATGATTCCAACATTCATTCTATTATGTTCCAACAAGTTCATTCTATTTCTGTGATTCCAACAGTTCATTCTATTCTGATTCCTCAGTCATTCTATAATTCCAAACAGTTCATTCGATTTCTGATTCCATCAGTCATTCTATTTCTGTGATTCCAACAGTTCCATTCTATTATTCCAACAGTTCATTCTATTTCTGTGATTCCAACAGTTCATTCTAATTCTGATTCCATCAGTTCATTCTATTAATTCCAACAGTTCATTCTATTTCTGTGATTTCCAACTCAAGTCATTATATTCTGATTCCAACAGTTCATTCTATTTACATGATCCAACAGTTCATTCTATTTCTGTGATTCCAACAGTTCATTCTATTTCTGATTCCATAGTTCATTTCTATTCTGTGATTCCAACAGTTCATGCTATTTCTGAAATTCCATCAGTTCATTCTATTTCTCGTGATTCCAAACAGTTCATTCATAATTTCTTGCATTCTCATCCAGTTCATTCTATTTCTGCATGTCCATCAAGTTCAATTTTCTATTTCTATGATTCCACAGTTCATTCTATTTTGATTCCATCATTCATTCTATTTCTGTGATTCCATTCAGTTTCATTCTATTTCTGATTCCATCAGTTCATTCTATTTCTGTGATTCCAACAGTTCATCTATAATTCAACAGTTATTCTATTTCTGTGATTCCAACAGTTCATTCTATAATTTCCAACAGTTCATTTATTTCTGATTCCATAGTTCATTCTATATTATTCAACAGTTCATTCTATAATTCAACAGTTCATTCTATTTTCTGATTCATCAGTCATTCTATTTCTGATTCACAGTTTTCCATTTCATTCATCAGTATTCTTCTGATTCCATCAGTTCATTCTATTTCTGTGATTCAACAGTTCATTTATTTCTGTATGCCACAGTGCATCTATTTCTGATTCCATCAGTTCATCTATTTCTGTGATTCCAACAAGTTTCATTCTATTCAATTCCCAAGTTCATCTATTTCTGTGATTCCAACAGTTCATTCTATTTCTGATTCCAACAGTTCATTCTATAATTCCAACAGTTCATTCTATTTCTGTGATTACCAAAACAGTTATTCTATCTGATTCCAACAGTTCATCTAATTCTGATTCCAACATTTCATTCTATAATTCCAACAGTTCATTCTATTTCGTGATTCCAACAGTTCATTCTATTTCTGATTCCAACAGTTCATTCTATATTCCAACAGTTCATTCTAATTCTGATTCCAACAGTTCATTCTATTTCTGTGATTCCAACAGTTCATTCTATTTCTGTCATCATTCTTTTCCAACAGTTATTCTTTTCTGTGATTCCAACAGTTCATTCTATTTCTGATTCCCAGTTCATTCTATTTCGTGATTCCAACAGTGCAGTTCTATTTTCTGATTCCAACAGTCTCATTCTATATTCAAAGTTCATTCTATTTCTGTTGATTTCCAAACAGTTCATTCTATTTCTGGGATTCCAACAGTTCATTCTATTTCTTGATTCCAACATTCATTCTATAATTCCAACAGTTCATTTCTATTTCTGTGATTCCAACAGTTCATTCTATTTCTGTGTCCAACAGTTCATCATTTTGTGATTCAACAGTTATTCTATCTCTGATTCCCATCAGTTTATCATTCTATTTCGTGATTCCAACAGTTCATTCTATTTCTGTGATTCCAACAGTTCATTCTAATTTCTTGTATTCATTCAGTTCATTCTATTCTGATTCATCAGTTCATTCTATTTTCTGATTCCAACAGTTCATTCTATTTTCTGTGATTCCAACAGTGTCATTCTATTTCTGATTCCACAGTTCATTCTATTTTCTGTGATCCAACAGTTCAATTCTATAATTCCAACAGTTCATTCTATTTCTGTTGATTCCAACAGTTCCATTCTTAAATTTTCTTGATTCCAACAGCTTCATTTCGTTAATTCCAACAGTTCATTCTATTATCTTCGATTCCAACAGTTCATTCTATTCTATTCACGTCATCTAAATTCCAACAGTTCCATTCTAGTTCTTGATTCCAACAGTTCATTCTATTTCTGTTGATTTCCAACAGTTCATTCTATTTTCTGATTCCAACAGTTCATTCTATAATTCCAACAGTTCATTCTATTTCTGTGATTCCAACAGTTCATTCTATTTCTGATTCCAACAGTTCATTCATATTTCTGTGATTCCAACAGTTCCATTTCTATTTCTGATTCCAACAGTTCATTCGTATAATTCCAACAGTTCATTCTATTTCTGTGAATTCCAAACAGTTCCATTCTCTATTCTGTGATTCAACAGTTCATTTCTATTTCTGATTCCAACAGATTCATCTATTAATATTCCAACAGTTCATTCTATTTTCTGTGATTCCAGTTCATTCTATTTCTGTGATCCAAAGTTCATTTTATTTCTGATTCAACAGTTCATTCTATTTCTGGTTCCATTCAGTTCATTCTATTTCTGTGATTCCAACAGTTCATTCTATTTCTTGATTCCATCAGTTCATTCTATTTCTGTGATTCCATCAGTCATTCTATTCTATATTCCACAGTTATTCATTTCTGTGATTCCAAACAGTTCATTCTATTTCTGTGATTTCCAACAGTTCATTCTATTTCTGTGATTCCAACAGTTCTTCATTTCTGTTATTTTCCAACAGTTCATTCATATTTCTGATTCCACAGTTCATTCTATTATGTGATTCCAAACAGTTCATTCTTATTTCTATAATTCCAACAGTTATTCTATTTCTGTTGATTCCATCAGTTCATTCTATTTCTGTGATTCCAACAGTTCATTCTATTTCTGAGTCCAACAGTTTCATTAAACTATATTTGATTCCAACAGTGTCATCTATTCTGATATTCCAAACAGTTCATTCTATTTCTGTGATTCCAACAGTTCATTCTATTTCTGATTCCAACATTCATTCTATAATTCCAACGTTTTCATTTTCTATTTCTGTGATCTCCACAGGTTCTTCTAATCTCTCTCCTTGTT
>NW_019947280.1:43435-50874 GCF_002910315.2 Salvelinus sp. IW2-2015 | reverse complement strand
ATTACTCCTACTACTTCCACTACCTATTATAAATCCACTACCCTTACTACATCCACTACATTACTACTATTACTACTACCTACCATTACACATCACTACCCTATTACTACATCAACTACTACTATTACTACATCCACTACTATTAACTTACCATTACTACACTCCACTACTATTACTACCATTACTACATCACCTACTATTACTACAATTAACTACATCACCTACTATTACTACATCCACTACTATTACTACATCCACTACTATTACTACAATTAACAACATCACTACTATTACTACATCCACTTACTATCATGCTACTACATGCCACCATTACTATTACTACAATTACTAACATCACCTACTATTACTACATCCACTACCATTACTACATCCACTACTATTATCATACTACATCACTACTATTACTACAATTACTAACATCACCTACTTACTACATCCACTACTATTACTACATCCATACCTATTACAACCTACTTACTACATCACCTACTATTACTACATTACTACATCACCTACTATACTACATCCACTACTATACTACATCCACTACTATTACTACAATTACTACATCACCTACTATTACTACATCCACTACATTACTTACAATCACCTACATACTACTCATCACACTATCCATCCACTACCATCACCACTCCACTATTACTACAAATTACTACATCACCTACTATTACTACATCCACTATCCACTATTCACTACAATTACTACAATCACCTATATTACTACCATTACTACATACCTACTATTACTACATCCACTACCATCACTAATCCACTACTATTACTTACAATTACTACATCACCTTAACTAAGATTACTACATCCATACATTACATCACCATCCATCCCGTACTATTACTACCATCTACACATCCACTACTATTACTAAACCACTACTACATCACCATACTTACTACATCCATACTATACTTACATCCACTACTATTACTAACCATTTACGTACATCCCTACTCTTACTACATCCCTCCCTATAATACATCCAGCTACTATACTACATCACTACTATTACTACCATTACCCACCAACTATACACTATCCACTACTAATTACTACCATTACTACTATCACCTACTAATTACTACATCACTCTACCATTACTAGCATCCACTACTAATTACTACATCCACTACTATTACACCATTACTACATCACCTACTATTACTACATCCACTACTATTACTACCACTACTATACTACCACTACTATTACTACAATACTACAACCTACTATTCCCTGACCATTACTACATCCACACATACAACAATTACTACATCACCTACTATTACTACATCCACTACATTACTACTATATCATCTACTGATTACTACATCCCACTACCATTACTACATCTACTACTACGTACTACATTATAATCCACATATTACTACCATTAACTAACATCACCTACTATACTACAATCCACTACTACTATTACTACATTTCCACTACTATATAAACTACCATTCACTACATCCACTACTATTACTACATCACATTACTACTTATCACCTACTATTTACTACATCCACTACCATTACTACACACTACTATTACTAATCCACCATTACAAATTCACTACTATTACATACATGCTACCATACTACCATTACTACGATCACCTACTATTACTACATCCACTACCATTACTACATCACTACTATTACTACTATCCACATACTATTACTACAATTACTACATCACTACATTACTACATCTACTACTATTACTACCAACACTACATCCACTACTCATTCACTACCGATTACTAACATCATACCTATACTACCATACTACATCCACTACTATTACTAACAATTCACTACATCACCTACTATTACTACTCCACTACCATTACTACATCACCTACTATTTAACTCACATCCACTACCATTACTACATCCACTACAATTACTACAAATCACCTAACTATACTCATCCACTACTATTACTAACCAATACATCACCTACTTATTACTACATCACCTACTATTACTACATCCACTACTATACTACATATACTACATCAACCTACTATTACACATCACCTACTATTACTACATCACCTCTATTACTACATCCACTACTATTACACACATCCACTACTATTCACTACATTACTAACAGTCCACTACTAACTTAACCACCACATTACTACATACACCTACATACTACATCTACCTACTATTACTACATCCACATACGTAAATTACTACACACTAATTACATACCACACAATCCAACTACATTATAACAACGGAACATCACACTATAAATTACTACCAACACATCCCATAAACACTTACTAACAAAATCCAACACTACTATACTTACCCATACTATACGTAGTAATAGTAGTGGATGTAGTAATGGTAGTAATAGTAGTGGATGTAGTAATAGTAGTGGATGTAGTAATAGTAGGTGATGTAGTAATGGTAGGTGATGTAGTGGTAGTGTGCTTCTACACCTGCATTGCTTGCTGTTTGGGGTTTTAGGCTGGGTTTCTGTACAGCACTTCGAGATATTAGCTGATGTACGAAGGGCTATATAAAATAAACTTGATTTGATGTAGTAATGGTAGGTGATTTAGTAATAGTAGTGGATGTAGTAATGGTAGGTGATTTAGTAATAGTGGCGGATGTAGTAATGGTAGTGGATTTAGTGGCGGACGTAAGCAGAAGTTTTTAGTATTATTCTATTGGATTCTTTTCTGCCTGTCTGTAGGATATTTGCTATTATCCATTGCTACAGTAAAAATGACATCGTGGACGTATTCTTTATTCTGCGATACAATACAAACATCTTAAAATAGAAACCTACTAAAACAAACATACACCATCTATCAGCCCGTCCGACGCCATTTAAACAGGCCGGACCGTAAAGGTCTTTGAACATGCGCAGTAGCCTAGTTACTGTGTACATACCCCGGCCCTCTAGTACAGCGGCTGAGCTGTCAGTTGCGCGCCGGTGTGGAGAATTACCGTGAACCCGCTTTCCCACGGGTGATCGCTAATGTTTTTTTGGAGCAGAGGGGCTCTGTTGCACACGCGCACAATATAAATAGAAAACCACGGAGAATGTGACGACAGCAGGAGTGGACTACCGAGGCAGAGGCAGACTACCGAGGCAGACTGAGCCGTGAATGCAAATGGGAGTAGTGATAGGAATTGGCAGCAGAAGGGCTAGAAATGAACTATTTTTTGCTGCGCCTAGTTTGGGATTTACTTTTGTTTTGGGGCTTTCAGACCGTGTACAGTTGTAACTTTTGACTTTTTCAAAAATATATTTTTTAGGGGTTGGTTTAGGAGGCCTTTAGTGTAAGTGACTGATAAGCTGTGTGTGTTATCGTGTGATATTACTTACGATTGACAAGCTACACCGGAGATCAGGACAACCCCAACGCACTCGATCTAGCCGACACACGGTCGATAGAAAGACCCTAACTTCCTGCCAAGCTTGTCTGGTGCAAACGGATACTCTCTCCCCTCTCTTCGTTTTTAGGGCTGATAAACTAGCCGCAGGAAGGTCTTGGGTGACACATGTGATTGTAATGACCCTCCTACCCTTCTTACAGAAATGATACAATGATATGTGAGCGGATTGTAGGTGTGTGTGAGCTGCAGTGTTGTTACGTTGTAGCAGAGGAAGGCTTCTCTGAGGTTCGGTGCACGGCTACTTCCTGGTACAACAGAGAGAGGCAGTGCTGAGTTAAAAACACCAAATAGACACATACTGAGAAGAGGAAAGGAACGAGAGAAACACTTGGCCTGTTTCCATGAATCTAAACCTTCGTTATCTTGTGTATATCTCTGTTATTTCAACGATTCGAGGGATTTTGAAGGGGCGAATCAAGAATTTGTTTGGATGCCGAGGGAAGGTCCTGTTGGTTGGGGCTAAAAAGGAATCGTAGCGGGGAGGAAGAACATAGCCCTCCCAACGGCGGAGAAACGTCGCACAGGTTTTCTTTCACACCATTGTTTAAAAAAAACAACATTTATTATTATAACGTCTTAGTGTATTTAATATTTTCGATAGACGAGGTAAGTTAACGGAAGATATGGGTTGTTTGGGCAACAGCAAGACTGAAGATCAACGCATCGACGAAAAGGCACAACGAGAGGCGAATAAAAAAATTGAAAAACTGTTGCAAAAAGAAAGACAAGCATATAAAGCGACGCACCGGCTGTTATTATTGGGTAAGGTTATATAAACGGCTTGGCCCGAACACGTTGTGATCTAAAATATCCTTCATTAAATTACCCCATTACGTATTTGAAAGCTCTCTCTATATGTCATGGGGAGGGGGGGGGTGGATATTGATGGAAGCGAAGCCTAGCAATTTGCTTCGTTTTGACAACATTCTTATTCATTTTGAACGGTAACAAGATTACCCCCTTTTTATCGTTCCGTTATCAGCAACATATTGTAACGTTCTGTCCTCCTGTTTGCTTCATTCCCGAAGGTGCTGGAGAGTCCGGGAAAAGTACTATTGTGAAACAGATGAGGATTCTACACGTCAATGGTTTTAATGCAGAGTGAGTACATGTTATCCACTGTTGTTACAGGTCCTACTGCATCTCCATTTGACACATAGGCCCAGATATATATATATATATATATATATATATATAGTACTAGTACATCGCGGCATTTCATACACATATTTGGTTTATTCTCACGGTCTTCCCTGCCTTTGGGTGAGACTGTCAAGATTGATAATAGGCTGTAGAGAACTGAATGGATTGTTTCCTCGGCACTGCAGAGCCTAGGCGCCCTCCTATCAGTGACGCAACACTCAAAATGTACTGTACAGCCCAGGCGAACTACCTCTAGCACTATCACTGAGGCTCTCTTCTTGTCTCTTCTCTTCTGTCCTCTGCTGTCTCTTCTCTGTCTCTCCTCGTCTGTCTCTCTCTTCTCTCTCCTGCTTCTCTCTCTCTGTCTCTCTCTCTCTCTGCTTGTCTCTCTGTTCTCTTCTCTCTCTCTCGTCCTCTGTCTCTTGCTCATCTTCCGTCTCAACCTGTCTCTCTCTGCTGTCATCTCTCTGTCTCTCTCTTGTCCTCTCTTCTGTCTCTCTCTGTCTCTCTGGCTCTCGTCTGCTTACAGCAGACACCAAATATAGGCCTTTATATAGGCTTCTGCATGTGAGAGCATGAGATCTGCCTGTTATTACTTCTCTGCAGTCCACATTTGTTTACTGTTATGTTAATGTCACCAGCTAAATGTTGACTATTATTGGGGAGAGGCCTATTGTCTATGGATAATGTATTTTTGCTGCAAGGCCTTTCTGCTGCCTGTGATAGACAGACACTAAGGCCTCTGTCTCTGAGTTAGCATGGAGCTACGGTTTTGTACTGGTAGAGATTCATCTTACTGTCTGACTTACATAGGACTACAGTTTGTACTGGTAGAGATATCTTACTGTCTGAGTTATCCTATGGACTTACAGTTGTACTGGTAAGAGATATTCTTGACTGTTTCTGAGTTACATAGGACTTACAGTTGTACTGGTAGTAGCATAATTTCTACTGTCTGTCCTGAGTTACATAGGAGCTACAAGTTGTCTCGGTAGAGATATCTTACTGTCTGTCTGAGTTACATAGGACTACAGTTGTACTGGTAGATTGATATCCTTACTTGTGCTTGAGTTACAATAGGACTAACAGTTGTATACTAGGTAGAGGACTGATCTTCAGCTGTCTGTCTGAGTTAGCATAGGACTAACAGTTGTAGTCTGTAGAGAGTATTCTTACTGTCAGCTGTCTTGAGTGTACATATGCGACTACCAGTTGTTTAACTGGTAGAGTATACTCTTACTGTGCTGCCGTTTTACATAGGACTACGTTGTACTAGGTAGAGTATAATCCTGTATGCTGTCTGGAGTTAACATAGGAGCTCTCAGTTTGTGAGCTGGTTAGAGATTATTCTTCTGTCTGTCTGAGTTACATTTAGGACCTACAGTTTTGTACTGGTAGAGAATATCTTTACTGGGCCTGAGTTACATAGCGACTAGTACAGTTGTGACTGGTAGTATGATTCTTACTGGTCTGAGTTAACAAGGACTACAGTTGATACATGGTAGAGTATATCTTTTACTGTTCTGAGTACATAGGACTTTTACAGTTGTACTTTGGTAGAGATATCTTACTGTCGTGTGCCCTGGCCTGAACACATACCTGCGGTACTCTAGTGGTGTTAGAGCATGCAGGGGCCTAGCAACTAGAGTGGAACCGTGCCGCGCTAACTTCAGACGTGGTGACCTTTTACGGTTCTTAGACGAAGGCAGTTATTTTGTGATGTTGTTGTTATCTTGGTTGGTTACTGTCTCCATCACGCCTGTTATTCCTGTCCGTGCCTGTGTTGACAGAGAAAAGAATATCAAAGAAAGATACAAAGAATATTCGGAAAAAAACCGTTTGAAAGGATGCGATAGTGGTGAGTAGGCATATTTACTTAATCTGTGTCTTTCCTGTGTTAAAAAAAAAAATTTCAACTCGTGGGTTGATCTTCGGATTACTCTTTGGTTGCGTTGCGCAAATGGTACCTCAGTTCCCTATAGTCAGTATATTTTTGGCAGTATCTCTTGCAGATGCAAGTGGCCCTGTTTCCCTTATATGCTGGTATAGTAGCAAGTACTGTTAGATCAGGGCCCTGGTTACCCTATAGCTGTATAGTGCAGTTTCTTTAGTATCAGGGCAACCTGCGTCTGTTGTCCCTATTACTGTATAGTGCAGTTACTTTAGATCAGGACCCTGATTCCCGTATATCTTGGTATATGTGCAGTACTTTAGATCAGGACCGCTGTTCCCGTATATGCTGTATATGTGCAGCTAGACTTTAAGATCAGGGCCCAATGCTTCCTAGTACTGTTATTAGTGCGAGTACTCTGTGTTAGATGGCAGGACCCCCGCAGGTTCCCGCTATAGGCTGTATACGTGGCAGTACTTTGTTAGATCAGCGTGCCTATGTTATCCCTTATAGCTGTCATTAGGTGCAGAGTCACTTTAGATGCTTAGGGCTTCCTGTTCTCCTATAAACTGTATAGTGGCATGTACTTCTAGATTTTAGGGCCCTGTTCCCTGATACTGTATAGTACAGTAACTATTAGATAAAGGGCCGCTGTTTCCCTAATATACTGTAATACGTGCAGTTCACTTTTTAAAAAAAGAAAAAATTTTTGCAGGACCTCTGTTCTGCGGCTATACTGTATAGTGCAGTACTGTTAGATCAGGACCCTGTTTTCCCTATACTGTATTAGTGGCAGTTACTTTAGATCAGGACCGCTGGTCCCTGTATCACTGTAGTAGTGGGCAGTACTTTTCAGATCAGGGCCCATGTTCTCCGCTAATACTGTATAGGTGCAGTACTTTTAGATCCAGGCC
>NW_019947280.1:23217-37928 GCF_002910315.2 Salvelinus sp. IW2-2015 | reverse complement strand
GAGCTCGGTACACCCTGAGACAGTCTGAGAGCTCGGTACACCCTGAGACAGTCTGAGAGCTCGGTACACCCTGAGACAGTCTGAGAGCTCGGTACCCCCTGAYACAGTCTGAACAGTGAACTAACTGGTTGTTAGATTGGATTTAATAACTCTAGCAGTAGAGACACACCTCCCTTTTTGACAAGAGCCCTATTCCCTATATAGTGCACTACTTTAGACCAGAGCCCTATTCCCTATATAGTGCACTACTTTAGACCAGAGCCCTATTCCCTATATAGTACACTACTTTAGACAAGAGCCCTATTCCCTATTTAGGGCCCCCCGAGTGGCCCAGCGGTCTAAATGCACTGCATCTCAGTGCTAGAGGCGTCACTACAGACCCTGGTTCGATTCCAGGCTGTATCACAACCGGCCGTGATTAGGAGTCCCGTAGGGCGGCACACAATTGGCCCAGCGTCGTCTGAATTTGGCCGGGGTATGCCGTCATTGTAAATAAGAATTTGTTCTTAACTGACTTGCCTAGGTAAATAAAATAAATTTAAAAAATGCTTTTGGCTTGTGACAGAAAAGTAGTTCACTAGATGTAGGGTGGTATTTGGGACACGGTCCTCCGCTTGGTTTTGATCAGGACCGGTCCGGTCACATGACAGGCCAAATGGGAATACACACCGGGTTTTTCATCGTTCTGGAAATCATTCTTCTCTGAAATTCTCTGTACTCTTTCAGTCGCTGCGGTGTTGTGAATGATCATTGAAGATATTTATGTACCGGACCGTAATTTTAACGCTGGGGGCCACGGATATACACTATTAAGATTATATATGCAAAAGGTTCTCAGTTGATTCTCGTCAGGGTAACAGGCGGTTAGGCCTGATTTTTCCTATTTCTTCTGCATCCTGGTAGTGATGATGATCGTTTTGCTGCAGGCCTAGTTATAATGTAGTAGTTACTTGAACTTACTTTCATAGTTACTTGAACTTGCTTTCATAGTCTGTCTGCATGGTATCGGGGCCTGTCTGTCTGCATGGTAACGGAGCCTGTCTGCAATTTCAATATGAATGTGACAAATGTGATTTAATTGTGCAACCCTAGTGGGTACTACAGGTCTAAGTTACAGCGTTGTGATGGGGTGGCACTGGGAGGACCAGCGTTGTTATGGGGTGGCACTGGGAGGACCAGCGTTGTGATGGGGTGGCACTGGGAGGACCAGCGTTGTGATGGGGTGGCACTGGGAGGACCAGCGTTGTGATGGGGTGGCACTGGGAGGACCAGCGTTGTGGTGGGTCGGCACTGGGAGGACCAGCGTGTGATGGAGGTGAGGTGGCACTGGAGGACCACGTTGTGATGGGTGGCACTGGAGGACCAGCGTTGTGATGGGGTGCACTGGGAGACCAGCGTTGTTGTCCTCCTCTCTCTCTGTGTGTGACTGCTCTCTCTCTCTGTGTGTGTGACTGGTCCTCTCTCTCTCTGGTGTGACTGGTCCTCTCTCTCTCTGTCTGACCGGTCCTCTCTCTCTCTGTGTGTGACTGGTCCTCTCTCTCTCTGTGTGTGACTGGTCCTCTCTCTCTTCTCTGTGTGACCGGTTCCTCTCTCCTCTCTGGTTGGACTGGTCCTCTCTCTCTCGTGTGTGACTGTCCTCTCTCTCTCTGTGTGTGACCGGTCCTCTCTCCTCTCTGTGTGTGACTGGTCCTCTCTCTCTCTCTGTTGTGACTGGTCCTCCTCTCTCTCTGTGTGACGGTCTCTCTCTCTCTGTGTGTGACTGGTCCTCTCTCTCTCTCTGTGTGACCGGTCCTCTCTCTCTCTGTGTGTGACTGGTCCTTCTCTCTCTCTCTGTGTGACTGGTCCTCTCTCTCTCTCTCTGTGACTGGTCCTCTCTCTCTCGTGTGTACTGGTCCTCTCTCTCTCTGTGTGACTGGTCCTCTCTCTCTCTTGTGACTGGTTCTCTCTCTGACTGTCTCTCTCTGTGTGTGACTGGTCCTCCTCTCTCTGTGTGTGACTGGTCCTCTCCTCTCTGTGTGTGACTGGTCCCTCTCTCTCTGTGTGTGACTGGTCTCTCTCTCTCTGTGGTGACTGGTCCTCTCTCTCTCTGTGTGACTGGTCCTCTCTCTCTCTGTGTGACTGGTCCTCTCTCTCTCTGTGTGTACTGGTCCTCTCTCTCTCTGTGTGTGACTGGTCCTCTCTCTCTCTGTGTGTGACTGGTCCCTCTCTCTCTCTGTGTACTGTCCTCTTCTCTCTGTGTGACTGGTCCCTCTCTCTCTCTGTGTGTGACTGGTCCCTCTCTCTCTCTGTGGTGACTGGCCTCTCTCTCTCTGTGTGACTGGTCCCTCTCCTCTCTGTGTGACTGCCCTCTCTCTCTTGTGTGACTGGTCCTCTCTCTCTCTGTGTGTGACTGGTCCTCTCTCTCTCTGTGTGTGACTGTCCTCTCTCTGTGTAATCTCATCCACCAGTCGTCTTCTTCTCTCTGTCAAACCGTCTGGTTTTTACAGCGCCTCAGAATGGTAGTCCATGGCAGGAGTGGCGAACACAGCCTGCTTTCTTTTAATTGGCTGATCCTGTCCATCACCATCTAGTGTACCCTTTAGAACCCCCCCCCCTACGTTGTGGATTTCAAAGCGTATAGCAGCACAAGTGATATAAACAAGGAAGTGAGTTCGGAAAATCTAAAAGTACGCATCTTAGAAATAGTTTGCTTAAACTTTATTGCCCGAACTCAGAATCAAGGTTAGGGTTAGTTTTAAAAATCTGATTTTAAGAAGAGAAATTGTAAAAATTGGCAGGGTTTAACGACTTTGTGGCTGTGTTAACTACTGACGACCCTCCCGCCTCGATTTAGAGCCAAGTCTCATAGGTGCATTATTCGTTCAGAATTTGAATTAATTTGCATGTCACTCAGTAAATCCACACCCACTGTTTCAAACAATCTCACACTCTTACTAGTCTCTATGCACCAGCAATTAGAGCCTAGTGATGATGTTAGTCTCTGTCTGTCTGGGAGCCCGTCTCTGTCTATCTGGGGAGGCCGGTCCGTCTCTGGGGGCCCGGTCTTTCTATCTGGGGAGCCGGTCCTCTGTCTATCTGGAGGCCACGGTCTCTGTCTATCTGGGGAGGCCCGGTCTCTGTCTATCTGGGGAGGCCCGGTCTCTGTCTATCTGGGGGAGGCCGGTCTCTGTCTATCTGGAGGCCCGGTCTCGTCTACTGGGGAGGCCCGGTCTCTGCTTCTGGGGAGGCCCGGTCTCTGTCTGTCTGGGGGAGCCCGGTCTCTGTTCTGTCTGGGGAGGCCCGGTCTCTGTCGTTCTGGGGGAGGCCCGTCTCTGTCTGTCTGGGGAGGCCCGGTCTCTGTCTGTCTGGGGGAGGCCCCGGTCTCTGTCTGTCTGGGGGAGGCCCGGTCTCTGTCTGTCTGGGGAGGCCCGGTCTCTGTCTGTCTGGGGAGGCGCCGGTCTCTGTCTGTCTGGGGAGGCCCGGTCTCTGTCTGTCTGGGGGAGGCCCGGTCTCTGTCTGTCTGGGGGAGGCCCGGTCTCTGTCTGTCTGGGGGAGGCCGCGTCTCTGTCTGTCTGGGGGAGCCCGGCTCTGTCTGTCTGTCTGGGGAGCCCGGTCGTCTGTCTGTCTGGGGAGCCCGGTCTCTGTCTGTCTGTCTGGGGGAGGCCCGGTCTCTGTCTGTCTGCTGGGGGAGCCCGGTCTCTGTCTGTCTGTCTGGGGAGGCCCGGTCTCTGTCTGTCTGTCTGGGGAGGCCCGGTCTCTGTCTGTCTGTCTGGGGAGGGCCCGGTCTCTGTCTGTCTGTCTGGGGGAGGCCCGGTCTCTGTCTGTCTGTCTGGGGGAGCCGGCTCTGTCTGTCTGTCTGTCGGGAGCCGGTCTCTGTCTGTCTGTCTGGGGGCCCGTCTCTGTCTGTCTGTCTGGGGAGGCCCTGGTCTCTGTCTGTCTGTCTGGGGAGCCCGGTCTCTGTCTGTCTGTCTGTTGGGAGGCCCGTCTCGTCTGTCTGTCTGTTGTCTGCGGGGGGTTGTCTGTTTCTGTCTGGGCCCTCTCTGTCTGGTCTGTCTGTCTGTCTGTCTGTGTCTGTCTGTCTGTCTGTCTGTCTGTCTGGGGAGGCCGGTCTCTGGTCTGTCTGTCTGGGGGAGGCCCGTCTCGTCTGTCTCTCTGTCTGTCTGTCTGGGGGAGGCCCGGTCTCTGTCTGTCTGTCTGTCTGTCTGTCTGTCTGGGGGAGGCCCGGTCTCTCTCTGTCTGTCTGTCTGTCTGGGGGAGGCCCGGTCTCTGAGCTACTGGCTGTACAGTGGGGATAAAGACCAGGCCAGGTCCTAGTTTAACAGCATGTCCCTGTTTGTCATCATCCACATCACTTAGCTCTGACCTTAGTGTCACCACTACATTGTTACCAGTGGGGGTTCACATCCACAGAATGAGATACTTCTCAGGCTTTTTAAAGCAGAATTAGCCACTCGCTACTTGTCATGTAGTCATACAGGCACCTTCATCAAACAGCAACACTGGCTTCCAGTGCATCTAGCTTTGCTTGTTGAGTTAAAATTCCCCTTTTAGAAGATAGATGAGTTATGCGTTTTTTTTACATCTGAAAACAACATGGAAAGATTATAATGCTTTCAAAGTGGGTTAACTGTTAGATCTTAACCCTACTGTGACTTGAAGTAGGGCAACTGTTGAAGGAAGTAGTGTATGTAGGGTAGGTTCCCTCTACTTTGAAGGAAGTACAATGCCTTCCGAAAGTATACATACCCTTTGACCTATTACACATTTTGTTGTTACAGTCTGAATTCAGAATTTATGAAATATATTTGTTTCCCATCTACACACAATACTCCATAATGACAAAGTGAAAACATTTTTTTAGAAATGTTTAAATACATAAATATCTCATTTACATAAGTATCCACACCCCTGAGTCAATACTTTGTAGAAGCACCTTTGGCGGTGTTTACAGTTTTGAGTCGTCTTGGGTAGGTCTGTATCAGCTTTGAGTCGTCTTGGGTAGGTCTGTATCAGTTTTGAGTCGTCTTGGGTATGTCGGTATCAGTTTTGAGTCGTCTTGGGTAGGTCTGTATCAGCTTTGAGTCGTCTTGGGTAGGTCTGTATCAGTTTTGAGTCGTCTTGGATAGGTCTGTATCAGCTTTGCATATTTCTCAAGCTCTGTTAAGTTAGATGGGGAGTGGCGGTGAATAGCAATCTTCAAGTCTTTCCATAGATTTTCAATGGGATTTAAGTCTGGGGTTTGGCTGGGCCACTCAATGACTTATACATTCTAGTTCTGAAGCTGTTCCAGTGTTGCTTTGGCTGTGTGCTTGGTCATTGTCCTGTTGGAATGTGAATCTTTGCCCCCAGTGTAAAGTCGTTTGCACTCTGAAGCTGGTTCTCATCAAGGATTTACCTGTATTTGCCTCCATTCATTGTTCCCCTCTGTCCTTACCAGTGTCCCAGTCCCTGCTGCTGAAAAGCATCCCCATAGCATGATGCTGCCACCACCATTCTTCACGGTAGGGATGGTGTTAGACTGGTGATTAGCTGTGCCTGGTTTTCTCCAGACAGCACTTTTCATTCAGGCTCAAGAGTTCAATTTGTCTCATCAGACCACATATTCTTTTGCCTTACGCGCTGAGTTTTTCACGTGCCTTTTTGCATACTCCAGACATGCTGTCATGTGCCTTGTTTCTCAGGAGTGGTTTCCGTCTGGCCACTCCCCCCATAAAGCCCAGATTGGTGGAGTGTTGTAGAGACTGTTGTCCTTCTGGAAGGTTCTCCCATCTCAGCCAAGGAACTCTGTAGTTCTGTCAGTGATCATTGGGTTCTTGGTCACCTCCCTGGCCAAGGTCCTTCTTGCCTGGTTGCTCAGTTTGGTCGGATGGCTGGCTGTAGGTAGAGTCTGAGAGTCTGAGTAGCTCCATCTACGTCAGTTCTGTGGTTCTCCATGGTATAGTAGACGTGTACTGTCAACTGTGGGACCTGGTTTTCTTTCTAAATCATGTCCAAGAGATTGATTTGGACACAGGTGGTTTCCAATCAATTGGATTCACATGAGCTCAATTTTATAGAAAAAAAAAAAGTTTTCACTTTGTCATTATGGAGTGAAGGTGGTGGGGGGGGGGGAGAAATATTTAATCTATCTTGAATTCAGGATGTAATGCAACAAAATGTAGAATAAGTTAAGGGGTATGAATACTTTCTGAAGACACTGTTACATTACTACATAGGATAGACCATTCAACATGTTGTAAAAACAGTTTTATTACAGTTTTTATGAGTGTGTCCCATAAAGACCCGTAGACTACACACGTTTTACAGGTGTATCTGGTTGTTATTGGTGGACTACACACGTTTTACAGGTGTATCTGTTTGTTATTGGTGGACTACACACGTTTTACAGGTGTATCTGGTTGTTATTGGTAGACTATACACATTTCACAGGTGTAGCTGGTTGCTATTGGTGTCAATCACATCGGCGCTACAGTCAGGCACCATCTGTAGCAAGTGAAGTGGGAGATTTATAATCAATGTAATAAAATAGAAATAAATAAATAGGAAAGTACGTTGGCTAAATGAGGAGTAGGCTACAGTGATTTACCAACAGGCTGTTTGATATGAATGGAGTTGTTGAAGACAAGGACAGGGAGTGCAGCAAAATGGACTCTAGTATCTAGCTAGCTAGATGTTAACTTCGCTAGCTAGCTTCTTTACGAGGATTTTGATGCAGCCTAGACGAGTACGACTGTACTGGGTAATATTTGATAGACAGGGCATTTGGAAAGTATTCAGACCCCCTTGACTTTTCCCACATTTTGTTAAAGCCTTGTTCTAAAATTGATTAAATAGTTTTTCCCCCCTCATCAATCTATGCACAATACCCCATAATGACATCACAATACCCCATAATGACATCACAATACCCCATAATGACATCACAATACCCCAGAATCACAAAGCAAAAAACGGTTTATAGAAATGTTAGCAAATGTATAAAACATGTAACACTGAAATATCATATTTACATAAGTATTCAGACACCTTTTCTCAGTACTTTGTTAAAGTCACCTTCGGCAGCGATTACAGACTTGAGTTTTCTCGGGTATGATGCTACAAGCTTGGCACACCTGTATTTGGGGAGTTTCTCCCATTCTTCTCTGCAGATCCTCTCAAGCGCTGCCAGGTTGGATGGGGAGCGTCGCTGCACAGCTATTTTCAGGTCTCTCCAGTGATGTTCGATCGGGTTCAAGTCCTGGCTCTGGCTGGGCCACTCAAGGAATTTCAGAGACTTGTCCCGAAGCCACTCATGTGTTCTCTTGGCTGTGTGCTTAGGGTCATTGTCCTGTTGGAAGGTGAACCTTTGCCCCAGTCTAAGGTCCTGAGCGCTCTGGAGCAGGTTTTCGACAAGGATCTCTCTGTACTTTGCTCCGTTCATCTTTCCCTTGATCCTGACTAGTCTCCCAGTCCCTACCACTGAAAAACATCCCCACAACATGATGCTGCCACCACCATGCTTCACTGTTGGGATGGTGCCAGGTTTCCGATAGTGTTGCTTGGCATTCAGACCAAAGAGTTGAATATTGGTTTCATCAGACCAGAGAATCTTGTTTCTCATGGTCTGAGAGTCCTTTAGGTGCCTTTTGGCAAACTCCAAGCGGGCTGTCATGTGCCTTTTACTGAGGAGTGGCTTCTGTCTGGTCATGACCATAACGGCCTGATTTGGTGGAGTGCTGCAGAGATGGTTGTCTTTCTGGAAAGTTCTCCCATCTCCACAGAGGAACTCTGGAGCTCTGTCAGTGACCATCAGGTTCTTGGTCACCTCCCTGACCAAGGCCTTCTCCCCCGATTGCTCAGTTTGGCCGGGTGGCCAGCTCTAGGAAGAGTCTTGGTGGTTCCAAACTTCCTCCATTTAAGAATGATGGAGGTCACTGTGTTCTTGGGGACCTTCAATGCTTCAGACATTTTTTGTTACCCTTCCCCAGACCTGTGCTTCGACACAAACCTGTCTCAGCGCTCTACGGACAATTCCTTCAACCTCATGGCTTGATTTTTGCCCTGACATGCACTGTCAACTGTGGGACCTTTATAGACAAATCATGTCCAATCAGGATGCATCTGAGCTCAATTTCGTGTCTCGTAGCAAAGGGTCTGAATACTTATTTAACGAAGGCATAACTCTTTGTTTTTTAAACATTTACATTTTTTTTTTACTTTGTCATTGTGGTATTGTGTGTAGATTGATTACATTTTTATTTTATTTAATCCATTTTAGAATAAGGCTGTAACGTAACACAATGTGGAAGAAGGGAAGGGGTCTGAATTCTTTCCGAATGCCCTGACTGTATACATCTCATGCGACCCCTAATAAGACTAAGCAATCAGCCAATTTTAAAATATTTATATTTTATAATAATATCTGGCTCTATAAGATAAATAGCAATATGCAAGAGACTTTAAACCATGTGAGACTACAGTTAAACAGTTAAACCATGTGCTATCAAGTATTATGAGTTAAGCTGACTAAGATCAAGGCATGGTCACGAGGAGCAAATATCAAAGCAGGTATTATATAATAAATGAATGGTTTCATATACAAGGCATAAAGCTTAAGTTACAAAACATTAACAGCTATTACAAAGCATACTTCTAGACATTTAAGATCCGAAGATTTCTTAGAAGCACGAACAAAGAGATTGCCTACGAGGCCTAGAAGCCTTCCTCCGTGGACAGGATAAGAGACAGAACAACAGACCTCCATTCCATTTATAACATCCGAAGGTGTAATCTCGTGTGGGGGTGCCTTGGTTGGGTCCCGTGTGACGCGGGGGTGCCTCGGTTGGGTCCCGTGTGACGCGGGCGTGTCTCGGTGGGGTCCCGTCTGACGCGGGGGTGCCTCGGTGGGGTCCCGTCTGGCGCGGGGGTGCCTCGGTGGGGTCCCGTCTGGCGCGGGGAAGCCTCGGTGGGGTCCCGTCTGGCGCGGGGGTGCCTCGGTGGGGTCCCATTTGACGCGGGGGTGCCTCGTGGGGTCCCGTCTGACGTGGGGGTGCCTCGGTTGGGTCCCGTCTGACGTGGGCTTTCTGGGAACCAGATGGCATGTCAAGGAGCCATACATGACAACATTAATACTATAGTTCCAATGTCAAAATATGAAATACACTACCGGTCAAAAGTTTTTTAAAACCTACTCAACCAAGTGTTTTTTTATTTATTTTTACCGTTTTCTACATTGTAGAATAATAGTGAAGACATCAACACTTTGAAATAACACGTGGAATCATGTAGTAACCAAAAAAGTGTTAAACAAATAAAAATAAGATTCTTCAAAGTAGCCCCGCTTTGCCTTGATGACAACTTTGCACACGCTTGGCATTCTCTCAACCAGCTTCACCTGGAATGTATTTCAATTAACAGGTGCGCCTTGTTAAAAGTTGAATTTGTGGAATTTCTTTCCTTCTTAATGTGTTTGAGCCAATCAGTTGTGTTGTGACATGGTAGGGGTGGTACACAGAAGATAGCCCTATTTGGTAAAAGACCAAGTCCATATTATGGCAAGAACAGCTCAAATAAGCAAAGAGACATGACAGTCCTTTATTACTTTAAGACATGAAGGTCAGCCAATACGGAACATTTCAAGAACTTTGAAAGTTCCTTCAAGTGCAGTCGCAAAAAACCATCAAGCGCTATGATGAAACTGGCTCACATGAGGACCGCCACAGGAAAGGAAGACCCAGAGTTACCTCTGCTGCAGAGGATAAGTTCTTTAGAGTTACCAGCCTCAGAAATTGCGGCCCAAATAAATGCTTCACAGAGTTCAAGTAACAGACACATCTCAACATCAACTGTTCAGAGGAGACTGAGTGATTCAGGCTTTCGTGGTCGAATTGCTGCAAAGAAACCACTACTAAAGGACACCAATAAGAAGAGACTTGCTTGGGCCAAGAAACAAGAGCAATGGACATTAGACCATGGTCCTTTGGTCTGTCCTTTGGTCTGATGAGTCCAAATTTTAGATTTTTGGTTCCAACCGCTGTGTCTTTGTGAGATGCAGAGTAGGTGAACGGATGATCTCCGCATGTGTGGTTCCCACCGTGAAGCAAGGAGGAGGTGTGATGGTGTGGGGGTGCTTTGCTAGTGACACTGTCAGTGATTTATTTAGACTTCAAGGCACACTTAACCAGCATGGCTACCACAGCATTCTGCAGCAATACACCATCCCATCTGGTTTGGGCTTAGTGGGACTATCATTTGTTTTTCAAGGGGACAATGACCTAACACACCTCCAGGCTGTTTATGGGCTATTTGACCAAGAAGGAAAGCAATGGAGTGCTGCATCAGATGACCTGGCCTCCACAATCAGTTTTGATGTCTTCGCTATTATTCTACAATGTAGAAAATAGTAAAAAATCAAGAAAAACCCTTGAATGAGTAGATGTGTRCAAACTTTTGARTGGTWCTGTATATTCATATTCTTCAGATATACTACATATTCTATCCACATACTGTCCATAATGTCTATACATCCCACCACATATATAAATATATATACAGTATATATATGTGGTGGGATGTATKGACATTATGMACAGTATGTGGATAGAATATGTTGTATATCTGAAGAATATGAATGATATAATTGAATATAAACAGCAATAGTTGAATAGGATGGCCTTGACTAGAATACAGTATATACATATGAAATGTGTAAAACAGTATGTAAACATTATTAAAATGACCAGTGTTCCATTATTAAAGGGACCAGTGTTCCATTATTAAAGGGACCAGTGTTCCATTATTAAAGGGACTATTTGGTAAAAAACCAAGTCCATATTCTGGCAAGAACAGCTTAAATAAGCAAAGAGAAACGACAGTCCATCATTACTTTAAGACATGAAGGTCAGTCAATCGGAAAAATTTCAAATAACTTTGAAAGTTTCTTCAAGTGCAGTCGCAAAAACCATTAAGCGCTATGATGAAACTGGCTCTCGTGAGGACCGCCACAGGAAAGGAAGAACCAGAGTTACTTTGATAAAATATACTTTGTACCACTACTTAAGGCCACCGATAATAATAAGAAACTTGCTATACTTCCTCATTCGTGTAGACTAGAGTGAACGTTCTAGAACACCTCCGTAGTCTCATCACACTCCAGTCCAGTAGGTGGCGGTAATGCGCCTAATATGGCTATGCACTCTGCAAGAAGAAGAAGAAGGATACCTTCTCAACCCAAAACTAACGACCTTTGACCAATCAAACGATACCAAGTTTACAGTTAACTGACCAGCAAGGCCCGATCTCCACAGGGTGTCACAGCATAAAGGCTTGTGTGGAGGAACGTTGTAACTACGACATCATTCCAGAGAAGACGGAACCCCCTTTTTTCTTTTGAATTGTCATTTAGAGTTCACCCTGTCCAGAGGTCAGAGGTCATGTTACCACAGAGGTCATGTTACCACCGAGGTCATGTTACCACCGAGGTCATGTTACCACCGAGGTCATGTTACCACCGAGGTCATGTTACCACCGAGGTCATGTTACCACCGAGGTCATGTTACCACCGAGGTCATGTTACCACCGAGGTCATGTTACCACCGAGGTCACACATCCATGTAGACAGCATCAGAGTTCTCTTCAGAGAACATGTCCGATAATATAGCGATTAGTCTGTCAGAATAGTCTGTCCTCTGGATACTGTAACAGAGATACATTTTGGCCCCGTCAGAGATGGAAGGGGCCCTTTGTGCTTTCCTTGTGTTCCTGGACAATTTGCCATGCAGCTTCAGGTGACAGAGAGCACATCAATTAGGGCTGAGCAAGATATAACCAATGGCAGCAACAAGTTTGTCTAGCTAGAGCGAGTCGGTTTGGCACCTTTCTCTCTCTCTCTACCTCTGTGCCACACCCAAACTGGTTACACACTTCGTCCCCTGCTCCTCTCGCACCTCTCCCAGAGCTCAGCTGAATTTATTTTTTGGTTTCATCCAAAATCATATTTAAACTAATTGAATGTTAGCAAGTTGAAATGGCCATGGTTTTGAGTATACTACGTAACCACTTTTATAGATTTTTTTTTATTTTTTACGGTCAATTGCTAAATATTTTAAGTCGTCTCCAAATAAAATTTGTGACGGGCCTAGTTATGACTCGGTTATTAAACAGCCGTCTATGTAGTTCCTTCCTTATATGAGCTTTTTATTCAGGCCCACATATAGGGCTTCCAGAAAATATTTACACCCCTTGCTTTTCTTCCACCGTGTTGTGTTACAAATTGGGATTAAAATGGATTTAATAGTCTTTTTTTTGTTTTTTTTGTCAATGATCAACAAAAAATACTTTGACAAATAAATTCGAACATTTTTGTAATTAAAAAATAAAAATAAAGTAAGTGTTAAACCCCCTGAGTCAATACAAAGTTAGAATCACTTTTCTGGGTAAGTGTCTTAAGAAAATTGCCAATTTTTTATACTTTTAAAAATTCTTCAAGCTCTTTCAAATGCTTTGTTGATCATTGCTTGACAACCATTTTCAGGTCTTGCCGTAGATTTAAGTCAAAACTATAACTCGACCACTCAGGTGCATTCACTGTCTTCTTGGTAAGCCACTCGATTTGGCCTTGTGTTTTATGTCACTGTCCTGCTGAAAGGTGAACTCGACTCCCAGACTCGGGTGGAAAGCGGACTGAACCAGGATTTCTAGGATTTTTTTGCCTGTGCAAAACCTGCACCTTTTTTAAGGGCGGGAGGTTACGCGACTCGAGTCATGTGACATTGAGTCTGACTAATAGCTGCGTCGTCTTGTCTAGCAGTTGAAAACATAAAAATAAAACAAAACAAAACAAACGTAAACAGCCAATCAACACAGAGACCGTGTCTCACTTCAGTAGACCAGCTTGTATGCCTGTGCTTCTAAAAACAAATCGTCCCCTCAGCTCTTCAGGTGCCCCCAGCCAGGGAGTGCAGCAGCGTGGAGCTGGAAAAGGCTATACAGGATTCCTCGTTCTTTTGACTTTGTGAGAATTTACCAGCTATGAAACAAAATGGCAGAAATACTTTGAAAACAGCGACTGCAGCATTTTATATTAAAATAAATGTGATCATACTTCACTATTTGTGCTTATTTAACTAGGCAACTTATTTAACTAACTTATTTGTGCTTATTTAACTAGGCAAATCAGTTAAGAACCAATTCTTATTTACAATGACGGCCTACCAAAAGGCCTCCTGCGGGGACGGGGACCTGGGATTAAAAACAAATACATAAATAAATGTAGGACAGAACACACATCACAACAAGAGAGACAACACTACATAAAGGGAGACCTAAGACAACAACATAGCAAGGCAGCACCACATGACAACACAACATGGTAGCAACACCACATGACAACACAGCATAACAACACAGCATGGTAGCAACACAACATGACAACACAGCATGACAACACAACTTGACAACACAGCATGGTAGCAACACAGCATGACAACACAGCATAACAACACAGCATGGTAGCAACACACCATGGCAACACAGCATGACCCACACAGCATAACAACACAGCATGGTAGCAACACACCATGACAACACAGCATGGTAGCAACACACCATGACAACACAGCATGGTAAGCAACACACCATGACAACACAGCATGGTAGCAACACACCATGACAACACAGCATGGTAGCAACACACCATGACAACACAGCATGGTAGCAAACACACCATGACAACACAGCATGTAGAACCACCATGACAACACGCATGGTAGCAACACACCATGACAACACAGCATGGTAGCAACACACCATGACAACACAGCATGGTAGCAAACACACCATGACAACACAGGCATGGTAGCAACACACATGACCACACAGCATGGTAGCAACACACCATGACAACACAGCAACACACCATGACAACACAGCATGGTACAACATTATTGGGCACAGACAACAGCACAAAGCGTATTAACAAATGTGAGTGAAATGCTCACACTAACCGCCGATGGGGCTGGTGAAATGTACAGTTTAACCACCGACGTGATGATTGTGTTTTTTTTAACGGTTGTGTTCTGATTATGATGAATTTGCGAACACAAAAGGGGTCCTTGCCCCCAGAAGTTTGCCGACCCCTGACCTATGCTTTCTCCAAGGGGAAGTCACCCAAACTGCAGGTTCATGTTTGTTGAGTTTGTCCTGGAGGCAGAAGTGAGCGATAGATGGGCCAGCTGCAAAGTTACATTGGCTATATCTTAAAAATGTATAGAAACAAAAATGTGCTTTTTTTGTCTTAATTTAAGGTTAGCAGTGTGGTTAAGGTTAGATTTTTTAAATAACTTTAGTATGTGTGTGTGTGTGTGTGTGTGTGTGTGTGTGAGAGAGAGCACAGTTCTTTAGGGCACTGCAGCAGTAACACTACATGTATTCAGCAACCACTGTCACAACGGCTCTGTGGAAAGAGCCCCCAGGAGTCAGATCTCTCCTCTCTCTCTCTCTTTGTCTCTGTGTGTCTGTCCTGTCTCTCTGTGTGTCTCTGTCTCTCTGTGTGTCTCTGTCTCTGTCTCTGTCTCTCTCTTCTCTGTCTCTCTCTCTCTCTCTTCTGTCTCTGTCTCTGTCTCTCTGTGTGTCTCTCTTGTGTGTCTGTCTCGGTGTGTCTCTCTGTCTCTGTCTCTCTGTCTCTGTCTCTCTGTGTGTCTCTCTGTGTGTCTCTCTGTGTGTGTTCTGTCTCGGTGGTGTCTCTCGGTGTGTTT
>NW_019947280.1:14528-22260 GCF_002910315.2 Salvelinus sp. IW2-2015 | reverse complement strand
GGTTGGAGACGCCCGGTACTGTTGGGGAGGCTGGGGTTGGAGACGCCAGGTACTGTTGGGGAGGCTGGGGTTGGAGACGCCCGGTACTGTTGGGGAGGCTGGGGTTGGAGACGCCCGGTACTGTTGTTAATGTGTATATTTTGTCAGTAAAAAATATACATTTATTGAGACTAGTATCCACTGGTTATATTATAACGCGGCATAGCCTTGTTGTTATGTTAGTTTAGCAGAGAGGAGACTCTTATTTTCCTGAGCCCTTTTCACGATCAAGACACATTTTATAGGAAAAACACTTAATATCACAGAATAAATTGGAACAGAATATTTTTTCCAAATGTAGCTACAGTATCTACAGTTTTTACGAAGGTTCAACAGAATGAATATGTGGTATTCAAAGTGAATCAAGAATTAAGACTGCCGTTTATTTTATGGTACAATAATACAACCGTTATTCATAAAGAATTAGAAGAATTATAATTTTATTGAGTAAATGTGTGTATTGGTTCTCGTAATTTTGATAAGAGAGATGAGTGTAATTCATTTAATTCACCAAATGTTATTTTTTTTTATATATATATATATATTTTTTAAAAGTTGTGTCATTTATTTTTGGGGTGGAGTTACTCGAATTTTGGATGGTAAAAATGGGGACTCTGGTAAAAGTTTGAATACCACTGGTGGTGTAAATGAATTCCTGTCACTGTCTATACAGACTGTATTATACAATGGTTGGCTTCATACAGGTTGTGAAGTGTGAATGGCTCTGTTTAAATAACCTTCTCGTCGCTAAACGTGTGTGTGTGTGTGTGTTTGTGTGTGTGTGTGTGTGTGTGTGTGTGTGTGTGGTTTGCCCTTCATAACCACCTGTAGCTTATAGTAATACAATGTCATTGATTGATTGTTTGTGATGTCTGGTCATCTCCTAACCTCTGTCCTCTCTCTCTACCCTCTGTCCAGGAGTTCTTTGATCATGCCAAGAAGCTGTGGGATGACGAGGGAGTGAAGGCGTGCTTCGAAAGATCCAACGAGTACCAGCTCATCGACTGTGCACAATAGTAAGTTCTGTCTCCATCACAAAGCATTGTTGGTTTGGTTGGTTGTGGGAGCTCCTAAAGATATGCCTAGCTATCGGTTGGTTGTGGGAGCTCCTAAAGATATGCCTAGCTATCAGTTGGTTGTGGGAGCTCCTAAAGATATGCCTAGCTATCAGTTGGTTGTGGGAGCTCTAAAGATATATGCTAGCTATCAGTTTGGTTGTGGCGCTCCTGAAAAGATATGCTAGCTACTCAGTTGGTGAGGGTGGGAGCTCCTAACAGATATGCTAGCTATAGTTTGGTTGTGGTAGCTCCCTAAAGATATGCCTAGCTATCAGTTGGTTGTGGGAGCTCCTAAAGATAACCGTCTGCATGTGTTGATGTGATGTGATACGATGTGTGGGGATGTGATATGATGTGTGGGGATGTGATATGATGTGTGGGGATGTGATGTGTGGGGATGTGATGTGTGGGGATGTGATATGATGTGATGTGATATGATGTGTGTTGATGTGATGTGTGATGCGTGGCGCTTGGGGATGTGATGTGTGGGGATGTGATGTGTGGGGATGTGATGTGTGGGGATGTGATGTGATGTGTGGGGATGTGTGTTGATGTGATGTGTGATGCGTGGCGCTTGGGGATGTGATGTGTGGGGATGTGATGTGTGGGGATGTGATGTGATGTGTGGGGATGTGATGTGATGTGTGGGGATGTGATGTGTGTTGATGTGGTGATGGGAGTTGAATCTATGAGTCATATTACTAAAGCGGTTAGTCTGCTGTCACTTCTTTAGCTTTGCCTTTGCAGGTCATGTCCTTTCTGGGTAATGTTGACGGCTGCACAGATTGTAACCATGATGTGAATATCTGATACAGATGCATGTTTGGCTTAGAGCCCTATGGGCCCTGGTCTAAAGTAGTGCACTATATAGGGAAGAGGGTTCCATAGGGCCCTGGTCTAAAGTAGTGTACTATATAGGGAATAGGGTGCCATAGGGCTCTGGTCTAAAGTAGTGTACTATATAGGGAATAGGGTGCCATAGGGCTCTGGTCTAAAGTAGTGCACTATATAGGGAATAGGGTATAGGGTGCATATGGGCCTCTGGTCTAAAGTAGTGTCCTATTATAGGGAATAGGGTGCCAGACTAGCATGATTTGTCCTCTGTTGACTTGCCTGTGTGTAAAATGTAATCAAACCCTTTAATGCCTTCTTTACGGTAGTTGCTGATAGTAGTGGCAGGATGGCGTTTGTACACGTAGGTTGTACAGTAGGGTTTACAGTACTGGCTGTAGTTAGGCCTAGTTCCCAATCTAACAGGTCAGTTAAATAATTTTCAGACTGTCTGCTACTTCTGCTTGTTTTACTTTTTTTTTCTTTCTGGTGTTCAGGTGGAGAGTCTGGACTAAATATCACACAATGATGGGATCAACAAAGATGTAACGATAATACTATTCACTGCCATTCTAACACAAAAACAATACTCATTATGTATTATAGTGTTACTACATAATACTTTGCGTAGACAAAGCTTATATGCAAGCAACTCACTCTGTCACTTCGAAACGTTATCCAGTGCCTGATCCTGCAGCTGACATATCAAATCAAACTTTATTATGTCACATGCGCTGAATACAGACAGGTGTAGACCTTAGTGAAATGCTTTACTTACAAAGGCCTTAACCAACAATGCAGTTTACAAACAATAGGGATAAAGAAAGAAGCAATAAAAGTAACAAGTAATGTAAGAGCAGAGCAGTGAAATAACAATAGCAGGACTATATAACAGGGTGGTGCGGTAACAATGAGTCAATGTGGAGGCTATATACAGGGTTTTTACGTACAGGAGTTCAATGTGGAGGCTATATACAGGGTTTTACGGTACCGAGTCAATGTGGAGGCTAAGTAATACAGGGTATTACGTAACACGAGTCAATGTGGAGGCTATAATACAGGGTAGTTGACGGTACAGAGTCAACTGTGGAGGCTATAATTACACGGGGGGTACCGGTACAGAGTCAATGTGGAGGCTTATACAGGGTGTTAGGTACAGGAGTCATTGTGGAGGCTAATATACCAGGGGGTAACGTGGTCACGAGTCATATGTGGAGGCTAGGTATACAGGGGTTACGGTACAGAGTCAATGTGGAGGCTATATACAGGGGTACCAGTACAGAGTCAATGTGGGCATGCTATATCAGGGGGTACCGGTACAGATCAATGTGGAGGCTATATACAGGGGGGTACCGGTACAGAGTCAATGTGGAGGCTTATATCAGGGGGTACCAGTACAGAGTCAATGTGGAGCTAATATACAGGGGGTAACTGGTACAGAGTTCAACTGTGGAGGCTATATACAGTTTTAGCGGACAGAGTCAATGTGGAGGCTATATTACAGGGTATTAGCGGTACGAGTCAATTGGAGGCTAAATATACAGGGGGTACCGGTACAGAGTCATGTGGAGGCTATATACAGGGGGGTACCGGTACACGAGTCAATGTGGAGGCTATATACAGGGTGTTACGGTAAGAGTCATTGCTGGAGGCTATATACAGGGGGTACTGGTACAGAGGTCAATGTGGAGGCTATATACAGGGTTTACGGTACAGAGTCAATGTGGAAGGCGATATACGGGGGTACAGTACAGAGTCATGTGGAGGCCTGATATACAGGGGGTACCGGTCCAGAGTCAATTGTGGAGGCTATATACAGGGGGTACCGGTACAGAGTCAATGTGGAGGCTATATCACAGGGTCGTTCTACGGTACAGAGTCAATTGTGGAGGCTGATATACAGGGGTACTGGGTACACGAGTCAATGTGGAGGCTATATACTAGGGGTTACCGGTCACGAGCAATGTGGAGGCTATATACAGGGGGTACCATACAGAGGTCAATGTGGAGTGCTTATATACAGGGGGTAACCGGTACAGAGTCAATGAGAGTGGAGGCTAATATATACAGGGGGTACCGGTACAAAGAGCCATATGTGGAGGGCTATATACAAGGGGGTACCGGTACAGAGTCAATGTGGACGGCTATTAAATACAGGGGTACCGTACAGAGTCAATGTGGCGGATTATATACAGGGGACCAGTACAGATCAATGTGGAGGCTATATACAGGGGGTACCGGTAACAAGAGTCAAATGTGGAGCTTATATACAGGGGGTACCGGTACAGAGTCAATGTGGGAAGGCTATAATACAGGGGGTACCGGGTACAGCGTCAATGTGGAGGCTATAATACGGGGGTACCCGGTACAAAGAGTAAATGTGGAGGCTATATACAGGTTGTTACTACAGAGTCAATGTGGAGGCTATGATACCAGGGGGTACCGTTGTACAGAGTCAATGTGGGGCTTATACAGGGGGTACCGGTACAGATCAATGTGGAGGCTAAATATACAGGGGGTACGCGTACATGAGTCATGTGGAGGATATATACGGGGGTACAGTACACGAGCAAATGTGGAGGCTATATACAGGGGGTACGTAAAGGAGTCCAATGTGGAGCTATATACAGGGGGTAACCGGTACAGGAGTCAGATGTGGAGGCTATATACAAAGGGGGGTACGGTACCAGAGTCCAATGTGCGGGGGCACCCGTTATTTGAGGTAATGAGTCATGTACAATGTTGGTAGAGTTAAATTAAAGTTGACTATGTATAGATGATAATCAGAGGTGTAGTGGTATCGGAGAGGGGAGGGGCACTGCGAATAGTCTGGGTAGCCATTTGATTAATGTTCAAGGATCTTATGGCTTGGGGGGTAGAAGCTGTTTAAGGAGCCTCTGGGACCGTAGCTTTGGCGGCTCACGGTACCGGCTGCCGTGCGGTAGAGCAGAGAACAGTCCTATGATAGGCGTGGCTTGGAGTCTTTGGAACAATTTTTAGGGCCTTCCTTCTGAACACGAGCCGCCTGGTATAGGAGGTACACAATCATCGTCTCAATTGTCTCGAGGCTTAAAAATCCTTCTTTAACCCGTCTCCTCCCTTCATCTACAACTGGGATGAAGTGGATTCAACAATTGACATCAAATAAGGGGATCATCAGCTTTTTCAAACCTGAAATTCACGGCCGTCTCCATGGAAAGAGCAGGTGTCTTAATGTGTAGACTCAGTGTTATTTAGCTCAATAAAAAAGCAAGTGCCATTTAAGATTTAATTTATTGAAATCATAATATCACCTGGTATATTATAACGTGGCATTAGGCCGGTTTTGTAAATTTAGTAGACAAATACTCTTATTCTTGAGTTCTTATCGCGGGAGTCAAAGATACTAAAAAACACATGGATGTATATCACAGATAATTTATATATATATATATACAGTCTACGGAGCTTGTGTATTCCTAGTAGATTCTGTGTTTTCTGTGAGGCCTAAACGGGAAGCTTGGGTATCTATCGGTTAGCATCTGTGTTTTCTGTAGGCTAACGGAGCTTTGTTATCCTAAATCAGGTTTAGATTATCTGTGTTTCTGTAGGCCTACGCACGGGAGCTGTGTATCTCCGTCAGTAGGATTCTGTGTTTTCCTTCTGTAGGGCCTAAGGGGAGTTGTGTATCCTATCGGTTAGATATTGTTTTCTGTAGGCCTAAACGGGACTGGTGTATCCGTAGTTAGATCTGTGTTTTTCTGTAGGACCAACGGAGCTGGTGTGGGCATGATCCAGTACATAATTGTGTGGGGGGAGTGAGAGAGACCACCCCGATGGTGAAAGGAATTGGTGAGAAGGAACTGTGGTGTTAGCTTCTTTGGGTTTGTTGTGTCACAAGTACAAACAACTACAATGTACAAAATGGGACAAACTAGGTTAGCAATGAAGGTCTTGAAGAAACAAAGATCACATACCACCTAATAGTGTTACAGAGTATTGATGTGATTCTGGTTTCGTCATCCCAGGCTTAAACCCAGGCAGGTGGAAACGAACTCTATATATAAATATATAAAGTGGGGAGAACAGAAAGTATTTGATACGACTGCCGATGCGTGGCAGGTTTTCCCTACACAAAAAAGCATAGTGAGGTTCTTTATTTTATCATAGTCAACAAACTTAAAACAACTGTGATAGTGAGGATCCTAAACAAAAATCCAGAATACATTGGGTAAGTTTTTAATAATAATTTGCATTTTTTGCAAGTAAATAAATTGAATTCACCTCAGTCCAGTAGGAATTCCGGCTCGTCCAAGACCGTGCTGTTAGTTCTTTAAAGAAGCCCTACTGTTCTCCCACATGATACTGTATCTGCAATTCACGACCTGTTGAAAAACTCGTACATGTATAAAAGACTGTCAAACCGACTCTCAAAACAAGCTCCCAACCTGCTCCCACAATGGGCCATTCCAGACCAGAGGAGCTTAAAGAATAGGGTATAAAATGTATGACCGCATGCAAAGGTGGGAGAGCATAACAGGCACTATAATGCACAAAGACAGGCTGGTGAGAAGGGAAGACAATTGTTGTGTCGCAAATTATAAGATAAATGAATAGAAAGGTTCCCAGATGGGAAAAACTCGGTTGCAATCAATACCGATCTCAGGTCTTGGGTGTTGGGTCCATGCAGTTTCACACCTCGTGGGCATTCAATGATCATGAGGGAAGGTTTAGGGATCAGCCAGAACTACCCGGCAGCAACCAGCAATCGACCTGAAGAGAGCTGGGACCACAGTCTCATAAGAAAACCATTAGTAAACACTAGCACGTCAGGATTCATCCGCAGCGCACAGGCAAGGTCACCTGCTCAAGCCAGCGCAGTCCAGGCCCGTCTGGGAAGTTTGCCACGGACATCTTGGATGATCAGAGGAGGAATGGAGAAGGTCAGTGGTCTGATGAGACAAAATAAGCTTTTGGTCAACTCCACTCTGCCGTGTTTGGAGGAAGCAGAAGGATGAGTAAATCCCCAAGAACACCCAATCCCCCAACCGTGAACATGGAGTGGGAAACATCATTCTTTGGGGATGCTTTTCTGCAAAGGGTAAGGATGAGCACCGTATGGAGGGAGGATGGATGGGCCATGTATCGCGAGATCTTGGCCAATCCACCTCTTCCCCCTCAGTAAGAGCTTGAAGATGGGGTCGTGGCTGGGGTCTTCCAGCATGACAAGCGAAACACACAGCCAGGGGGCAACTAAGGAGTGGCGGCGTACAGAAGCACTCAGTCCTGGAGTGGTAGCCAGGTCTCCGAACTGAACCCAATAGAAACTTGGAGGGAGCTGAAAGTCCGTATTGCCAGCGACAGCCCGAAACCTGAAGGATCTTGGAGAAGATCTTTGTATGGAGAGTGGGCAAATCCTGCTTGCAGTGTGTGCAAACCTGGTCAAGAACACAACAGGAAACGCTGCGTATGATCTCTCTGTAATGCAAACAAAGGTTTCTATTCTGTACCAAATATTAAGATTTCTGCTTTATCCTTCCTGATGTTAAATACTATGTCATGCAATCAAATGCATAATTAATTAAACTTAAAAAATCATACAACTGGTGATTTTCTGGATCTGGGGGTTTTAAAAGATTCCCGTTTCTTCTTCATAGTTGAAGTGTTACCCCATGAAGAATTACAAACAGACCTCCATCTCCTCTACATAGCTTGTAAGTAGAACCTGCAAAATCGGAGTGTAATCAAATACAATGTGTTCTCTGTGCCACCCACATGTATAATATATGGTGTACATTGTCAGAAACAAACTGTAGCAAAAGACA
>NW_019947280.1:13146-14464 GCF_002910315.2 Salvelinus sp. IW2-2015 | reverse complement strand
TCCATCTGATAGGCCTAGTGGTCAGAGACAGACAGGGTGAAGGAGAGGGCCTCTCTTGGTCCATCTGATAGGCCTAGTGGTCAGAGACAGACAGGGTGAAGGAGAGGGCCTCTCTTGGTCCATCTGATAGGTCTAGTGGTCAGAGACAGGCAGGGTGAAGGAGAGGGCCTCTCTTGGTCCATCTGATAGGCCTAGTGGTCAGAGACAGGCAGGGTGAAGGAGAGGGCCTCTCTTGGTCCATCTGATAGGCCTAGTGGTCAGAGACAGGCAGGGTGAAGGAGATGGCGATTATTATTCTAGTGCTTGACCCAGACATAGAGATCCTATTAAATTACAATTCTAATTACTATTCTAATTACAATTCTAATTACTATTCTAATTGATAATTCTAATTACAATTCTATTACTATTCTCATTCCTATATCTATGGTTCTGAATCACATTTCACTCACAAATTCGGGAAGGTTTAAACAGGGTAGGTGAATGGAGTAGATGAACTGTCATTAAACTTTCTATTACCAATGGGGACCCCTAGTGGCCAGAGTCCGTATTGCAGTGTACACATCCACTACACATAATACCATCTATCCCCTGCCAAACTGATGTATTTGTGAATGACTTTCCCGGACAGTTCAATAAGAGATGGCATTAGGATGATAGATGGGAGCAACATGACATGTGAAAGTTATCCTTCACATCACCTCACCTTCTGATGTTGTGTTCATTCTTCAACATATTGATCCCGTCTGTCGTTCTCAGACCTCCGGTGGAAGAGAGCAGGACTGAGGACAGAGCGTATCTGTCAATATCTGAAGAGAGGTTTGTTGATGCTGCGTTTATGAGGACCGAGGGGGTTTACTTGGGGGGTCAATGCAGGTTTCATTTCAGTCAATTCAGAAAAGTTTATTGAAGAAAGAAGTGAATGGAAATCATTTATTCACTTCCTGAATTGACTGACATGAAAACGGCATYGACACCCCCCAAGTCAACACTGTGAAATGTCACAAGTCATCCAGTCCTTTTACAGAGTCGCTGTTCAGAGCTGTGGACATTCCCTTGGCTAAGCGAAATAGCAACTTAACAATTTAAAACAGCTTTTTAAAACGTAATATAAGCATAATGTATTTCCCCCCTTTCTTAATGATAGAAAAAGATTGTTACCCTGAAGGCTATATATTTTATTTGCCCTTCACAAATCAGGTTACGAGAGCCTTCAAGAGGCTTTCCTAACGGTCTTGTAATAATTGAATAACAGACAGAAAAGCCCTGCAGGATATGAAGTAATCAGGTTAACACCTTAAGCAACCCCATTTTAATT
>NW_019947280.1:0-4328 GCF_002910315.2 Salvelinus sp. IW2-2015 | reverse complement strand
GAAGAGTGGAGGCTGTTATAGCAGCAATGTTCCAACATCTAGTGAAAAGCCTTCCCAGAAGAGTGGAGGCTGTTATAGCAGCAAAGAGGGCGACCAACTCCATATTAATGCCCATGATTTTGGAATGAGATGTTCGATGAGCAAGTGTCCACATACTTTTGGTCATGTAGTGTATCTGTGACCTATAGATGCATATCTGAATTCCCAGTCATGTGAAATCCATAGTTTAGGTTCTAATTTATTTATTTCAATTGATTGATTTCCTCATATGAACTGTAACTTATTAAAATCATTTAAATTGTACCATGTTCCGTTTATATTTTTGTTCTGTATATGTTGACAATTTTAATTGGCTGATACGGAATTTGAACCGGATATAATCACAGCCCCCTGGTGAGGATAGCATAAGGCTAAATGGGACAGGTTATGTAATGGGAACAGCTAACATGTAGCCTTTGATTACGTGCAACTATGTCAACCATTTTAAAATCGGCTTAAACTTAAAGAAAAACTTTAACTTTTTCTAAAATTGCTAAGTATTGACCCATTACAATTATACGACAGGTGAGTCTAATCCTGCATGCTGATTGGTTAAAACCGCGTGCCAYCCAATGTCTATTCCTCGATGTTCCATTGGCTAAGGCTATGATGGTGAACTGTTTACTGTTCCATCTCACMGTGCTGTCCACGGTCTCATCAGCCCACATCATTTATAAAATTGATCTCCAAATTACCGACCGGTGATCGCCCATTGATTTTATTAGTCTCACTCAGATATCATATTAAAAACTGTAAACATTTCTCTCAACCCCAATGGCAAAATTATATAGAATTGTAAAACGGGAGAAAGAAAAATATCTGCCCGATTGCAAAATGTGTATATTTGCAGCAAACAGTTTCAACATTTTGCTTAGGGCCCCCAATAAGGCTAGGGCCGTCTCTGACTGCATGTGTGGGTAAGGATGTAGGGCCGTCTCTGACTGCATGTGTGGGTAAGGATGTAGGACCGTCTCTGACTGCGTGGGGTACGGATTGTAGGGCCGTCTCTGACTGCTGTGTGGTAAGGATGTCAGGCCGTCTCTGACTGCAATGTGTGGGTAAGGAGTGTAGGGCTGTCATTGACTGCATGTGTGGGTAAGGGATGTAGGGCGTCTTGCTTGTGCTGGAGCTGAGTAGCGTCCGGTGTGGGTAAGGATGTAGGGCGTCTCTGACTGCATGTGTGGGTAAGGATGTTAGGGCCGTCTCTGACTGCATGTGTGGGTAAGGATGTAGGCCGTCTTCTGACTGCATGTGTGGGTAAGGATGTGCGTCTCTGACTGCTGTTGGGGTAAGGATTGGGCGTTCTGATGCATGTGTGGGTAAGGATGGGGCCGTCTCTGACTGCATGTGTGGGTAAGGATGTAGGGCCGTCTCTGACTGCATGTGTGGGTAAGGATGTAGGGGTCGTCTCTGACTGCATGTGTGGGTAGGATGTGGCGTCTCTGACTGCATGTGTGGATAGGATGAGGCGTCCTGACTGCAGTGTGTGGATAGGATGTAGGACCGTCTCTGACTGCATGGGTGGCGGATAGGGATGTAGGGACCGTCTCTGACTGCATGTGGTGGGTAAGGATGTAGGACTCTCTGACTGCATGTGTGTGGTAAGGATGTAGGCCGTCTCTGAACTGCATGTGTGGTAAGGATGTGGGGCCGTCTCTGACTGCATGTGTGGGTAAGGATGTAGGGTCCGTCTCTGACTGCATGTGTGGGTAAGGATGTAGGGCCTCTCTGACTGCGATGTGTGGGTAAGGATGTGGGCCGTTCTGACTGCATGTGTGGGTAAGGATGTAGGGCGTCTCTGACTGCCATGTGTGGGTAAGGATGTAGGGGCCGTCTCTGACTGCATTGGTGGGTAAGGATGTGGACCGTCTCTTGACTGCATGTGTGGGTAAGGATGTGGAGCCGTCTCTGACTGCATGTGTGGTGAGGTTAAGGATTGTGGGCCGTCTCTGACTAGCATGTGTGGGTAAGGATGTAGGGCCGTCTCTGCCTGCATGTGTGGGTAGAGTGTGACTGCTGTAGGTGTAGGCCGTCTCTGAACTGCATGTGTGGGGTAAGGATGTAGGGTCGTCTCTGACTGCATGTGGTGGGTAAAGGATAGACGCGTCTCTGACTGCATGTGTGGGTAAGGATGTGGGCCGTCTCTGACTGCATGTGTGGGTAAGGATGTAGGGCGTCTCTAACTGCATGTGGTGGTAGGATGTAGGGCGTCTCTGACTGTGGGGGTAAGGGATGTAGGGCGTCTCGACTGCATGTGTGGGTAAGGGATGGTAGGGCCGTCTCTGACTGCAATGTGTGGGTAAGGATGAGAGCCGTCTCTGACTGCATGTGTGGTAGTGATGTGGGCGTCTCTGTAACTGTGTTGGGTAGGATGTAGGGCCGTCTCTGACGCATGTGTGGTAAGGATGTGGGCCGTCTTGACTGCAATGTGTGGGTAAGGATGTAGGGCCGTCTCTGACTGCATGTGTGGGTAAGGATTGGGGCGTTCTGACTGCATGGTGTGGGTAAGGATGTAGGGGCCGTCTCTGACTGCATGTGTGGGTAAGGATGTAGGGCCGCTCTGACTGCATGTGTGGGTAAGGATGTAGGACGTCTCTGACTGCATTGTGGGTAGGGATGTAGGAGTCTCTGACTGCAGTGTGGGTAAGGATGTAGGGTCGTCTCTGACTGCATGTGTGGGTAAGGATGTAGGGCGTATCTACTGCATGTGTGGGTAAGGATGTGGGCCGTCTCTGACTGCATGTGTGGGTTAAGGATGTAGGGTCGTTCTGCCATGTGGGTAGGATGGTGGGCTCTCTGACTGCTGTGTGGGTAAGGGATGTAGGGCCGTCTCTGACTGCATGTGTGGGTAAGGATGTAGGGCCGTCTCTGATGCATGTGTGGGTAAGGATGTAGGGCCGTCTCTGACTGCATGTGTGGGTAAGGATGTAGGCGTCTCTGACTGCATGTGTGGGTAAGGATGTGGGCGTCTCTGACTGATGTTGTGGGAACGGATGTAGGGTCGTCTCTGACTACATGTGTGGGTAAGGATGTAGGGCGTCTCTGACTGCATGTTGTGGGTAAGGATGTAGGGCGTCGTTCTGACTGCATGTGTGGGTAAGGATTAGGCGTCTCTGACTGCATGTGTGGGTAAGGATGTAGGGCGTCTCTGACTGCATGTGTGGGTAAGGGATGTAGGCCGTCTCTGACTGCATGTGTGGGTAGGATGTAGGCGTCTCTGATGCATGTGTGGGTAAGGATGTAGGGTGCGTCTCTGACTGCATGTGTGGGTAAGGATGTGGGGTTGTCTCTGACTGCATGTGTGGGTAAGGATGTAGGGTCGTCTCTGAATGCATGTGTGGGTAAGGATGTAGGGTCGTCTCTGACTGCATGTGTGGGTAAGGATGTAGGGGCGTCTCTGACTGCATGTGTGGGTAAGGATGTAGGGTCGTCTCTGACTGCATGTGTGGGTAAGGGATGCTAAGGGTACGTCTCTGACTGCATGTGTGGGTAAGGATATAGTAAGGCGTCTCTGACTGCATGTGTGGGTAAGGATGTAGGGTCGTCTCTGACTGCATGTGGTGGGTAAGGATAGTAGGCGTCTCTGACTTGCATGTGTGGGTAAGGATGTAGGGTCGTCTCTGACTGCATGTGTGGGTAAGGATGTAAGGGAGCTCGTCTCTGACTGCATGTGGTGGGTAAGGATGTAGGGTCGTCCTCTGACTGCATGTGTGGGTAAGGATGTAGGGCCGTCTCTGACTGATGTGTGGGTAAGGATGTAGGGGCCTGTCTCTGACTGCATGTGTGGGTAAGGATGTAGGGCTCTCTGACTGCATGTGTGGGTAAGGATGTGGGGCGTCTCTGACTGCATGTGTGTGGTAAGGATGTAGGGTCGTCTCTGACTGCATGTGTGGGTAAGGATGTAGGGCGTTCGTGCATGTGTGGGTAAGGATGGGGGCCGTCTTGACTGCATGTGTGGGTAAAGGATGTGGGCCGTCTCTGACTGATGTGTGGGTAAGGATGTAGGGCCGCTCTGACTGCATGTGTGGGTAAGGATGTAGGGCGTCTCTGACTGCATGTGTGGTTAAAGTAGGCTTCGATCTGCATGTGTGGGTAAGGATGTAGGGCCGTCTCTGACTGCATGTGTGGGTAAGGATGAGGCGTCTTCTGACTGCATGTGTGGGGTAAGGATGTTTGGACGTCGTCTGACTGCAATGTGTGGGTAAGGATGTAGGGCCGTCTCTGACTCATGTGTGGGTAAGGAGTGGCGCGTCTCTGACTCAATGTGTGGGTAAGGATGTAGGGCCGTC
>NW_019947279.1:21954-23400 GCF_002910315.2 Salvelinus sp. IW2-2015 | reverse complement strand
AAAGTCCATTATAGGGGTATGTTGACTTGATTAGGTTTGAATTAAAAGTATACATCTGTTTTTGTTTAAAAAAAATACTTTCACTGTACAGAATAATATGAAGATCTTATCCTTCTCAACATTTAAGTAAGTGATGGTTATGTTATTAAACTCACCAGCAACAACGATGGTGAGAGATGAGCTGAGATATGTCCTCTCGGGCCGTCTTGTCCTTGTCCCCTCACACTGGTACTGACCAGCCTGGTCAGGGAGAGAGATGGTGGTGGTTTTACTGGTCGGAATGGGAAGCAGATGGTTGTCTCTGTGCCAGCGGTACGTCCAGACTCTGTAGTCTGATATGTCACACTGCAGAGTGACTGTCTCTCCAGAATAGAGGGGACCGCGTGGAGAGGCTTTCACTGAGGCCGTGGGAAGAGCTGTGGAAACACAGTTATATATGAAGACAAACGCATTCAGAGCACAAATCTTTCCAACGTATGATCTTAATCCTGTAGGTAGTACTGTAACTATGCATTTTCCCATTAATACTGACACACAGACCACATCTACATGATTGACTCAATATAAATAGTGTCCATTTGTTTGATAAAAAAACACATAAAGTAACTCACATTTCACAGTGATTGTGACAGGATCACTGATGATTGATGATATGGATCTGGACTGGATCTCTCCCTGACACCAGTAGAGACCCTGGTCAGACTCAGCAGCTCTACTGATGGTGAAGGTGGCTCCTGTTGTAGTGTGTCTGCTAGACAAGGTCACTACTTTCTTAGTGTTGTCTTTGTACCATGTATACCTCCAGCCACTGTCAGATCCCACTGAACACGTCAGAGTTACTGTCTCTCCATTGTATGCAGGGTTTGGATTTACGGTCAGTGTAGTTTCAGGAAGAGCTAAGAAAACAGAGAGCAGAATATCAAAACATCTGGATTCATGCTTGGTCATTTTAAATAATTTTGCCTTTGCATTTAAGTTTTGATTAAAGTTTATTTTAAATAGGGGTATGTTGACTCTATTCGGTTAGAATTTACAGTGTACACAGTATATCTGTATTTAGATTAACCCTCATTGGCTCAAAGTTCTTAAAGTCCAGATAGTGATTGAAGATTAATAGTGAGCTCACCAGTGACACTAATGTAGAGAGATGTATCTATGTCAAGTGGTTATGGGCATGGAGGCACTTGAGAGATAAGATGACTTACCTGTCACTGTCAGTCTGACTGCATCACTCCACATAGAATCCGTCCCATTATCAATATGTTTACCCAGACACGAGTAGTCTCCACTGTTTGAAATCATAACCTCACTGATCTCATATTTATGCTCCCTACTGAATAAGGCTACAGCATCCTTGCTCCATGTGTATTCCCAGTCAGTGACTTCTCCCCTTTGTATGTGACATCTGAGAGTGACAGACTCTCCACTGAATATCTGGGAGGATGT
>NW_019947279.1:14738-19390 GCF_002910315.2 Salvelinus sp. IW2-2015 | reverse complement strand
CATTCACCAAGGCAGGATACTCTGAGTTCAGCCCAATCCAAAATTCTGGCAATGGCTTCTGATTTAAATTCAATTTTTCACTGAACCGCTTGTTGCAATTTCGACGAGGCTCTCTTTTTCAGTATCGGTAAGTGGAACTGGAGGCAGGGCATGAAAGGGATAACGAATCCAGTTGTTTTGTGTCATCCGTATGGGAAAGAACCTGCGAAATTGCAGGTTGCGGATTTGACATTGTCCGTAAACTTAAGTTTATTTGCACACAAAAAAAATCATACAATGATGGAAGACCTGTGTGTTGTCCTTGTTTAAAACTTCTTATGGGAACATCCGGTGAAATTGCAGAAATAATATTATAATAATATTCAGAAATATAAATATTTAGCATTCATGAAAATAGAAGTATTATACATAAAAAAAGCTTAATGTGTGAACGTTAAATATTTTCAAAAAAATATTTTTTGAATTTCGCGCGCTGGCCTTTTCAGTAGCGGAACCCAGGGGCTAGACAGGTTAACCTCTCTTGGGTAGGGGGCAGTATTTTCACGTCCGGATGAAAAGCGTGCCCAAAGTTAAACTGCCTGTTGGCTCAGGCCCAGAAGCTAGGATAAGCATAGATCTGGATAGATCTGGATAGAAAACACTACTAAAGTTTCTAGAACTGTTACAATTATGTCTGTGAGTATAACAGAACTGATTTTGGTCAGCGAAACCACCGAGGACAAACCATCCAAAAAAATGAACATTATCCTGCCCCTGTTTCCAATGGCTTCATGTTAATTTTGAGTCCTCCAAGATTGCAGTTCCTAGGGCTTCCACTAGATGTCAACAGTCTTTTGAAAGAGTTTCAGGCTGGTTTTTGAAAGAATGAGCTAGAAGTTGTAGTTCTTCTAAGTGGCTCCCATTTTGGCTGTAGTGTTACCATGCACAGATGGGTGAAAGCGCGTTCTTTGTTATTTATCTCCGGTAATGAACATACTATTCTCCGTCTTAAATTTGATAATTTATTTACGTATTAAGTGTAACTGAGGTTTGATTATAAACATTGTTTCACTTGTTTGGATACGTTTATTTGTAACGTTGGGATTCATTTTTGAATGCATTTTAAGAGGGAAACCGGTGGATTATTGAATGAACGCGCCAGCTAAACTGAGTTTTTATGGATATAAAAAGGACTTTATCGAACAAAAGGACATTTGTGATGTAACTGGGACCTTTTTGGAGTGCCAAAGAAGAAGTATCTTCAAAGATAAGGCATTTATTATATCGCTATTTCTGACTTTCGTGTCGTAAACCTGCCTGGTTGAAAAATGTTTTCCATGTTTTGTATGCGGGGCGCTTTTCTCAGATAATCGCATGGTGTGCTTAAAGCTTTTTGAAATCTGACACAGCGGGCTGGATTAACAAGAAGTTAAACAGTCCAATACAGCAAATGAAATATAAAACATCTTGTAAATCCAGCCAACATGTCCGATTTTTTTAATTTTTTACAGCGAAAACACCCACATATATTTATGTTAGCTCACCACCAAATACAAAAAAGCACAGACATTTTCTTTCACAGCACAGGTAGCTTGCACAAAACCCCCAAATAGAGATAGAATTAGTCACTAACCAAGAGAAACAACTTCATCAGATGACAGTCTTATAACATGTTATACAATAAATCTATGTTTTGTTCGAAAAATGTGCATATTTCAGGTATAAATCATAGTTTTACATTGCAGCTACAATCAAACAAATAGCACCGAAGCAGCTAGAAAAATTACAGAGACCAACGTGAAATTCTTAAATACTCATCATAAACATTTATGAAAAATACATGGTGTACAGCAAATGAAAGATAAACATCTTGTGAATCCAGCCAATATTTCAGATTTTTTAAGTTTTTTAAGCGAAATCACAATATAGCATTATATTTAGCTTACCACAATAGCCAAAAAACACCCATTTATCAGCAGCAAAAGTTAGCGATCGCAAAAAACAGCAAAAGATATATAATGTTTTCACTAACCTTGACAAACTTCATCAGATGACAGTCCTATACATTAGGTTATACAATTACACTTACAGTGGGGGCAAAAAAAGTATTTAGTCAGCCACCAATTGTGCAAGTTCTCCCACTTAAAAAGATGAGAGAGGCCTGTAATTTTCATCATAGGTACACTTCAACTATGACAGACAAATGAGGAAAAAAAATCCTGAAAATCACATTGTAGGATTTTTTATGAATTTATTTGCAAATTATGGTGGAAAAAAATATTGGTCAATAACAAAAGTTTCTCAATATTTTGTTATATACCCTTTGTTGGCAATGACAAAGTCAAACGTTTTCTGTAAGTCTTCACAAGGTTTTCACACACTGTTGCTGGCCCAGTCCTCCATGCAGATCTCCTCAGAGCAGTGATGTTTTGGGCTGTTGCTGGGCAAACACGGACTTTCAACTCCCTTCAAAGATTTTCTATGGGGTTGAGATCTGGTGACTGGCTAGGCCACTCCAGGACCTTGAAATGCTTCTTACGAAGCCACTCCGTTGCCCGGGCGGTGTGTTTGGGATCATTGTCATGCTGAAAGAACCAGCCACGTGTAATCACGCTGTTAAGACACTGATGCCCTTTGCAACCACATACCTATGTGAGAGTGGATTCTCGGCCCTTACTAACATGAAAACTAAATATAGGATTATTTACAATCTTTCAAGCGCACACTTTTCATTAACCTGTGGTGAGTTATTCACAATTTTCAATGAACAAATAAGGTTTTATATGTAAGATAGTTAAATAAAGAGCAAAATGATTGATTATTATTATATTATTATTTATGCCATTACCCTATAAGAGCTCTATGTCACTTCCCATGAGCCAGGTTGTGACGAAAACTCACTCATTCTTATGTTTAATAAATGTATTGTTTTGTGTGTGTGTGGCAAGCTAACAATGATGGCAGAAATAATATGGTCCCATTACAAAAATTCCAAATACTTGTTAGTTTTTCAAAGAATAAGCGTGATACCTTGAATAAAGACTGTTGACATCTAGTGGAAGCCATAGGAATTGCAATTTGGGTGACGGAGATATATAGAAACAATAGATTTCCATAATAAGAGCCTGGGCGGTGAAAAAAAAAAATTATGGTCGGATTTTCTTCGGATTTTTGCCTGCCATATCAATTCTGTTATAGTCTCAGACATTATTTTAACAGTTTTAAAAACTTCAGAGTGTTTTCTATCCAATGCTACCAATGATATGCTTATCCTGGCTGGGCCTGAGTAACAAGCGGTTTATTTTGGGCAGTGTGTTCAGAAGTGTTTGCATGACTTCTTCTGCATGCTCATAGGTCAGTGTGGCTGAGGGACATGAAACACCTGCCAACTTTCTCGTTAAGTAGTGGGTCCCAGGTTACTGACAAAGGCCCCTCTTCTACGTTTCAGGTAACATCTTGTGGTGATGTCACTTCCTGTGATTTGTGGTCTCCGTGGCAATCTGTTTCTGTTTCTCAAGAGCAGTGACAATGACTGGGCTGCTGGGTGTCTGTCTGACAACATAGACATAAACACATAGACACGGAAACACCCTAACTGGAACAGTGACCTTCCAGACCATGCAGGGACACTGGAAATGGCAGTAAGAGTAATACACCACTAATGTCATTAATCGTCATGACCTGTCCGTAGGATAAGGAGGCAATATGGGAGAACTGGTAGTCATTCATACGTAGATTTCTATGTGGAATTCAACATAGAAATGAAAATATTTTATATTGTTTCCCTTTAGATACCACACCCTGGCTAATGAGTCTTACCTTTGCTTACTTGAAAGATCCCTTTGCCATCATAGACGTGCATGTCCACAATTCAATATTAAAAAGGAAGTGATACACAGTACCAGAACAAACCAGCTCCTCAGAACTCCAGCAGAGTATATGACATCATAAAACTGAGCAGAACTGTTCTCTTCAGGCACAATCTTTCCCAAAAAGTCATTCTGAAAATCTCAACGGGTCTTCAGCTGATGGGGTACGGCTTTTGAACTTTGCTTTTATGTTATATTTCTCAGTATTCAATGGGTAGATATAGTAGATAAAGTCCAAAAATGTATGTAGAAATAGCAGATTGCCCCTTTAACTCACATATTGTGGAGCCTGAGATCTATACTAGGCTGAAAGGAGGTTTGATCAAAATAGGTTTTATGGAAAAGTTGATGATAATGACAATATCCATTTACTGTAAGAAAGCACTCATGCCATCTGGTGGATAAAAAAATGGTTTATTAAAAAAGCACAATGCAAACATATTGTAAAATTACAGGCCATTCACAAGAATACGTGAATAATACTTGGGAAATTCATATACAAATATGTTATTCTATCATCTGAATGACAGATATAAATCAACATTACAATTCAATACACAATACAAAGCAGATACAATTACTGTAGCTGCAGATAAGATCCATCATCATTACACCTTATAATAAAAAATCTGTTACAATGAAACACAAATAAACCATGCTTAAGTATAATATATCTGTTGGTAAATAAAATAAGAAAAAAATCCTTACTGTATAATATGTTATTGTGTGTGTGTGTGTGTGTTTGCTTGTGTACCTTGACCTTCTATAATCCATGTTGCTGGGTTCCTTCTGCTCCCTCCTCTG
>NW_019947279.1:5951-14731 GCF_002910315.2 Salvelinus sp. IW2-2015 | reverse complement strand
GTCCCTCCATCCCTCCTTCTCCACATTGTTCCATCCCTCCATCCCTTCCCCCCTCAGGTACCTGCAACATGTCACCACACAAAGTTGTTCAGGACATGCAGTGAAATAAACTCTTAAGAATCAAACAAAGAGACATATTTTAAATAGATAGCTTATACTTTGATATCAGAGAATTAGTTCCATATTACTATCATATTAAGTATCAATAGCATATGGCTATTAGTCTTACCTGGGGCTGTGCCTGGCTTCAATTGAGAATAGACCGAATCTGCCTCAGGTGGGGTTAATGTTTCTGTAAGGGGTGAGGATAAAACATCAGAAAAATATAACAGTTATATAAAGAATATTATACAGCTAGTCAAGATGGGGTCAGATGTGTGAGGTTATGATAGGGGGAATATTGATGGAGGGATGTCCTGTCTTACCTTTCTTCTTCTTGGCTTTGGCCTTCTGTTTAAGGTCAACCTCAGCATAGGTCACATCAACAGGTCCAGTTGCTGCTGAAAATGAACATTTCCAGTCAACAAATGAAGGAAGTAGCTTATTGAATATTCTGCATCTTTTTTGAAACTCCAAAATCGCACATTTAGATTTCACTGACTGCCAACCTGTAGAATGGTTCTCACCTGTGGTCTTCCCTGTCTTGACCTCAGAATAGACTGGATTTTCTGTTGGATCAGCTGGCATTTCAGAGGATGTGGAGAGAATTTGTACGTTTCTATCAAATTTGATGAGTAAAAAACACTGCTACGTTTTGTATTAATTTATGTGACAGTTGAGTATTACTTTTCTTCTTCTTGTCCAACCTTTTGAGTTGAATCTGTGTGTAAGTCACATCACTTGATCCAGTAGTAGCAGCATCAGCATCTGAAATATACAGGTAATACACTAATATCTCTACTTAGTGTTAGTATGTTAGTAATATTAAACATGTGAAGAACAACTGCAACAACAACTCAATACTGTATTCATGCTTAACTTAACAAAGTGTACAGTACCACTGTCATTACTGTCTGAGGGAGTGATTGTATCATAGATGTTAGCGCCACCTGTTGGTCAAAAAAAGAGAGATAGATTAATTGGATTGTTTTCCCTCAGCTTGCCTAGGGACATAGAGTACGGTAACATGTTGTATACAGAGTGGATGGTGAAAAGTCAGTGTGTGAGGTTACAGAGAGGGTAGAGTGGTCTGGAATAAGAGACTGACCATGCTGCAGATGTGTATACTCAGCACCAGGAGCCTGGCCCTGGGTAGATCCTTGGTCCTGTTGGGGGTCAAGGTTGGTCCTCTGGGGCTGGGGGGGCCTACAGGGAGAGAGATAGACATGAAACACACAGATGAGATTTTACTGTGTGAAAAGGAACGTAGTTGAAAGACATGTGTACTCGTGATATTATTCTGTTTCAACATGAACCTGTAATGAGAAATGCATATTATAATACTGTTTTAAACTTTTGTAATTAGACATTTTTCTCCTAAACATGAACCAAAAAGTTAAATGAGAAATTATAAAAGTCTCACCTATGGCGTTTTTATATCGACACAGCAGTACCAGGAGAATGGCCAGTAGAACACCAGCAATAACCAGGCCCACAACCACTCCTACTAGGACTGATGTAGAGGGTCCAGGAGTTACACCTGGAGAGAGAACAGCAAATCACTATCAGGTTCTGAGGTAGTTGTAGAAAATAAATAAAGTAGTGGACAATGCAAAACATTACTACACATTTCTACACAGACACGTACACACACACAACATCATTCACAGTGATAGTGACAAGATCACTGATAATTGATTATGTGGGTCTGGACTGGATCTCTCCCTGACACCAGTAGAGACCCTGGTCCGACTCAGCAGCTCTACTGATGGTGAAGGTGGCTCCTGTTGTAGTGTGTCTGCTAGACAAGGTCACTACTTTCTTAGTGTTGTCTTTGTACCATGTATACCTCCAGCCACTGTCAGATCCCACTGAACATGTCAGAGTTACTGTCTCTCCAGTGTCTGCAGTGTTTGGATTCACGGTCAGCGTAGTTTCAGGCAGAGCTAAGGAAACACAGACTAGAATGTAAAATCTGGATACATGCTTGATTAATATAAAATTATTTATCTGTTGAAGTTAAGTTTTGATTAAAGTTTATTTTAAATAGGGGTATGTTGACTCCATTCAGTTAGAATTAAGTGTTTACAGTARGGTATTTACATTAACCCTCCTTGGCTCAGAATTCAGAAAGTCCAGATAGTGATTGAAGATYAATAATGAACTCACCAGTGACGTTGATGTGGAGAGATAAAATGAGATATGAATTTTGGGGCGGTCTTGTCCTTGTACCCTCGCACTGGTTCTGACCAGCCTGGTCAGAGAGAGAGATGGTGGTGGTATTACTGGTCTGACCTGAAATCTGTTCTTTATTTATTAACCAGTGGTAAGTAAAGCCTGTGAATTCTGATATGTCACAATGCAGCTTCTATCAGATACAGAGGTACCAAACTCTGGAATTCTTATCTTCACATTGTCAAAACCTCATCATCCCTCAATAACTTCAAGCGAAGACCAGGGGTGTCACGCCCTGACCTTAGAGTCCCTTTTTATGTCTCTATTTTGGTTTGGTCAGGGTGTGAGTTGGGGTGGGTATTCTATGTTCTATTATTTGTATTTCTATGTTTTGGCCGGGTAGGGTTCTCAATCAGGGACAGCTGTCTATCGTTGTCTCTGATTSAGAACCATACTTAGGTAGCCRTTTTTCCCACCTGTCTTTMTGSGAAGTTAACMTTGTTTGTGGCACATAGCRCTTAAGCTTCACGGTTGTTTTGTAWTGTWTATTGTTTTTGTCGGCGTCATTTCTAATCAAAAGGAATATGTAAGCTCACCACGCTGTGCTTTGGTCTCCTCCTTTTGACGGCCGTGACAGGGGGTCAGCCTGATGAACCAAACTACCCAATAATCCCCTTCATGTAGCCTAACTCTCACTCACACACACAAACACATGTACCCACATATAATCAAATATGTTTGTTTTTTACTGAATATATTATCTACACTTATAATTAATATGCTTTGTTTAACTGATTGAACAAAGTTTTTTTTAAACTTATAATTGTGGTGTGGTTTTCATATCAGCTATTTTGGGCTTCTAACCTCAATAAATAAAAGATGGATAGATAGATAGTGTAGGCCTCCCCTCAAACCGTTGCTAAGTTGTCAGGTGGCAAGCCTAGACAACTAACCTTAGTTGTATTTACCTTGTAGTGTGTAGAGTTTGAGACGCTGTGTGAAGAAACAAGGTAAACATCTGGGGTTTCTTATCGCCCCCTTCAGGACAGACCTGTAACTACTCCACATTCTTGTCGAACACAATATAGAAACTAAGATGTGATTGGTCACATAGCAACAACATAACCCCTCAGTCTCCTGAGTCTGTCCCCTTATTCCTTTATCTCTCTATGTCATCATATTAGTTTATATTATATGCTTCTCAGGCTCATGCTACAACCTGATTAAAAGCTGTAGTGACCAACACCTCCATTTCTCTGCAGTCGGTAAACACATTGTAACCAAACAACGTCATCATCAGTTGCCACATTTATTGTGCATATATGACATACTTCATATTCTATGAATGAAACATTTTCTTGTCCAATAAAGGAAATAGTTAGCTGACAATATTCAAAATCCAGAGAAATACATTAATCATCATCATCGCAGAGTTGCACATAACTCCATTCTAAGCCTCTGGCAAGTCTTCCGGACCCCTACAGTTCCTGTGGCTGTGACACGAATGGGGCTTTGACAGAATTAGAAAGGTACAGATGCTTAAAGAGAAACAGAAAAAATTGCATCTGTTGTCATGTTCATCTCTACACAACTTCCTGTTACTGTAAAAGTAAATGGACACATCAGATCTGTGGTCTTTTTGTGGGAGGAAGAGATAACTATAGTATGTATCAGAGAAAGAAACTTAATGGATAAACATAGTTGTACAAAAAGTGAAGTCAATATTGCATTTATCATACCTGGTCATGTTGACATGTTCAGTACAGTCTTTAATGTCACTAAGAGAYGTGTCAAAGGTTTGACGTCATGGCATGTTTATCATTTGGTTTATGTTGTAGCTATTTGGAGGTCAACTGCATGTAGATGTTCTTGAGTTACAGTCTGTCAACTGTTCAAAGTAGTAACCCAGGAAAGTAGTGATCACAGAGGTAGATCGAATGTAAAAGAGATAAATTAATAAGTGAACTACAGAAAATGTATGCTGCAAGAACAATGTCATTCTTCTCTCTGAAAAGGACATACATCCCTGCACAACTTTTCATGTGTACTCATCAGCCCAACAAGGTTTTCGCAGGTTTTTGCATATGACTACAACCATTTCTCTATTTGACTCTCTCTGATCAGCGAAGACGAAGAGAGCAAACCATGACCCCTCAACTATGACAAACAGGTGACCTAATGTGAAGTTCCTCAGCCTTTTAATTTCATACACTGTGCACTGGAAAAAGTCAAACTTAACCAATTGCTTAATTAGCATTATTATGCAAGTTGAGTGGACTTAAAAATGACGAGAATTTGAGCCAATCTGTTAGAGTCTTAAATCAACAAACTCTGCTTGAAGTCAGTTGTATTTGAACAAGCTTGTTGAGRAAAATACAAAATGATTCTTTGCTCAAAACSACACCAATCATCATCATTATCATTATTCCAGCATGATCTCTTCACAGGTTGATTTTCAGAATGGTTTGTTTCAATACCTGTGTATTTGCATGTYCAATGACTGGTTGAGTAATCTTATGCTACACAAACATAGATAACATACATTTTTCAAAACTAATCCTATCTGTTACTAGTTGGACTTATTTCACACATTACTGTTATGGCTGTTCCAGTTTATATGATTTAGGTAGTCTCAATAATCAATCTTCTCTACCCCAACAGTCATTCTGAATGCAGGTTGCATGTGACTGAAATGTTAAATTGTTTCTTTGACTGGATTCCAATAGAAATGACACATCCCTTTGCAAGCCGGCATAATTTGACTAAACCAGGAGTTTCAGACCAGTGTGTTAGGGTGTAACTTGGCCCTCAGCGGCTTTATGATATATGTAATGTGTTGTCATAATGAGTTTAATTATAAAGATAACATCCACTTAGACATTCACTAGGTGAAGGCTACAGTACTGAAAACCATTCAATACAACAATCATGCCTCTGTCGCTAACAAGTACAGTTGTGAGTGTTAATTACAATTCACTCTAAAAGCAAGGCACTCAACGTATGCAAAAAGGTAGAAACATTTTTTATTCTGTGAATGGAATATTTTTGGGAATTTATTGAATTCCATCTGGTTATTGGGACAGACATGAATGCCATTTTGGACATGCGGACAAATCAAATAAGAACAACTACAGTCCACATGTAACAAAGACTCTCCATCATATACTCTCTGATTACAACCTCATCAATGCCTGGCGAGCACATAATCCTGGTGCAAAAGAGTACACTTTCTATTCACAGGCATAAATCAACCTCACTAATCAATGTCACACTATTATCTCCAACTATTTTCTTTAATCTATAAACTAGAAATTTGACATAGGAGCTTGTAACACCTATAACTGCCTATGACACATTTCAGAATCTCCTAATTGTAACTAGGCCCTCAAAGAAAGACATAAGGCCTGATGATACACTATATATATGATAATTAATAAAGGGAGAAGAGTACAATCATCAAATTGTAAGCAAATTGTGTAGATCGTGATGAAATTAAACAGTAACATCTAGGCCTATCTACAGAATGTACACGTGTAAGATGCAGAGGATGCAGAGGGTTTTATATCTATGCAAGGCCCAGCCTATGACCACATCCTGTTCAGCTCACAGTACTTTCTGGTAGGGACAAGGGGGGCCTTCTGGGCGTCCAAATGCGATCTTGTCATACAGAGTCTGCGGCTACATGTGACAGATAATCAAGAAGAAACTGTTTCAGCATCAAGAAAGGTATAGACTATTCTCAAAGTAGACTACATAGTCTTCCATTCAATCACAGACATTTTACCATTATGACCATTTATATCTTACCTTGTTCAATCTTGGGATAACCAGATCATCGACAGTTTCCTAGATGGATATTGAGTTTACATGACTGTTTGATCTTGTCTGGAATCAAAATACAGCCCATTACAATACAATACATACAGCTTTTAACACATTCAGATACATAATAACGGCAATTCATACTTACATCTCTACTTCTTGTGTTGTCCATAACATCAGCATATATTGTGTTGTCAGTTAGATCTTCTGTGTTTTATAAGAACAAATATCAACCAATCAGAAACATTTTATACAGGATATCAACAAACATACCCAGGAATTAATAAACAACACTCATAACAGGTTTCACTCTTTTACAATTTTTTTGTAAATCCCCCCTTCTAGAACCAACAGAAATGTCACCTTAAGTATAGTGGAGGCCCCTAAGCTGTACATACCTGTGTTACTTCGTCCCCTGCAGTAGCACATTGCCACAGCCACAGTGAGGATCAGCACCACAGCGCCTCCCACTGATACTCCGATGTAGATGGTATACCACGGCAGTCCTGTCACATATTCTACAACACACATGATTAGACTATACAATATGATAAAGACTAAATGGCTCTATAGCATCTACAGCACATCCAATGTAATCACATTGCGTTCAACATTATCGTATAAGCACAGTGAAAAGTGTATAGAAGGGATTATTATGATATCTAGGTACCTGGGGTGGTTGTGTCATTTCTACATTTTACTGTTGCAGAGGCAGTTTTCCAACTGACCAGGTTGGAGGCGTTYCACTTTACACTGATGTTTCTCTCTGCTGGTGAGAGAGAGAAGTAAATCTGCTGGGCGTCCCCGTASATCTCATTGTCTCTCTCCCAGGTGTAGGTAATGTTGGGGTAGCAGGACACGTTGCACACCAGCCGTACCGTACAGGAGCGGTTGGCCAATAGCTTGATGTCTGRCTGGATCGCCACCTTGGATATAGGCTCTGACCAACCAGGAGAGAGATAAAGACTCATAATCAGTCTTCTAAATGAACCCTACCATAGCCATACCACCAGGAGAAAGACGACTTGAAAATGTGATGATATTTAACAACGCATGGTGATTAAGGTCAGTATGAAACCACAAAACCTGTGTTGTAGTTTAAAGATCATCAGCCATGGTTATGGATATAAATAAGAATGATATTTAAAATAGGATGCAAAAAAGATGAAAACAGCCTACCGTGGACCTTCAGAGTGATGGTCTTACTGTTGATCTGACGTTTGTCCCCTTCACCTGTAAGTAGAAAATCCCCTGAGTCTTGCAGTGTCAGTTCTCTGACTGTTAAACTGAAGTTTTTGGTGTTCATCTTAAGTCTCCCCTCAAACTGGATGCAGGGATGGATGAAACTCAAACTGGATGCAGGGATGCAGTTGAATAAACGGCTTCTGAGTTGAATTCTACAATATCCTTTTCCATAAACTTCCACACCAAGGATTGGAAATGTCTCCTCTCTTAGCATGCCAGCAGCTCCACGGAGTCCCCCACTCTCTTGTTGATGATCAGAGGAACACCCACATCTGAAACACACGAATACATACGTTATAAAGGTGAAAAATGAATAAATAAATTCTGACATCAGTCAATGGTTGCACACTATATTACAATGATCTTATTACTGTATAATTATTCATGTAAGTACGATGTAGCAAGTGTTGTAATTACTCATTGTTACACTCTAATACTTGTTACAGTGTGACTGTAATACTTGTGACAGTGTGCCTACATGAGTAACTACACAATAATACACTACAACGCAAAGTCCTACCTAATCAATAATAGATAATAATGGATTGGATTTATATAGCGCATTTCCAGGTTGAATTTATGCTGTACGTGGAACTTAGCATATTTTCACTTTATATCTTTATGTATCTGAGTGTGTGGGTCCTTTTTTACTTCATCAAAGTCCACTCCTCCCCCACATTCAGTAGAACAGGATGAGATGACAGGAAAAGAGAAGTGGGGGTGGATCTGATAACCCCTCCTCAGCTCACAAGTACAAATACCACTGTGTTTACTGTGTAATTATTCACCAGAAATACATCATATCGAACCGCCAGACGTTGGCCCAAGTGACCCCGGATTGCGTCCACGTCTTTGCTTCACTGTCCTCTTCATCGCAGCCCTGACGCCTTGTAGTGCCCGCTGTGTGATCTTTTTCCTCCTTGGCTTCCACAAACGCCCTCCTTTCGCCTCCTCCTCTCACCCTTCTCTCTTCTCTGCCCTGCCTGCTGCTTCTGGGCCCAGCCACTCCACCCACCTAGCAATCATATGACCCACTGAAGAGATAAGTCTTCAGTAAAGACTTAAAGGTTGAGACAGAGTCTGCGTCTCTCACATGGGTAGGCAGACCATTCCATAAAAATGGAGATCTATAGGAGAAAGCCCTGCCTCCAGCTGTTTTGCTTAGAAATTCTAGGGCAATTAGGAATGTTACGTAGATGGAAAAAAGCTGTCCTTGAAACAGTCTTGATATGATCGTCAAAAGAGAGATCAGGGTCCAGGAGTAACGCCGAGGTCCTTCACAGTTTGATTTGAGACGACTTTACAACCATCAAGATTAATTGTCAGATTTAACAGAAGATCGCTTTGTTTCTTGGGACCTTAGAACAAGCATCTCTCTGTTTTGTCCGAGTTTTAAAAGTAGAACGTTTTCAGCCATCCACTTTCCTTATGTCTGAAAG
>NW_019947279.1:0-1258 GCF_002910315.2 Salvelinus sp. IW2-2015 | reverse complement strand
ACTGCATGAGGCAACATTATATCTCTCTACAGGCTTCTAGCGAGGGCAATTATGGGGCTTCACCATGTTTCATTGAAATGTACAGCTGTGTGTCATCCGCATAGCAGTGAAAGTTAACATTGTGTTTTCGAATGACATCCCCAAGAGGTAAAATATATAGTGAAAACAATAGTGGTCCTAAAACGGAACCTTGAGGAACACCGAAATGTACAGTTGATTCACAGAGACAAACTGATATCTTTCCGACAGATAAGATCTAAACCAGGCCAGAACTTGTCCGTGTAGACCAATTTGGGCTTCCAGGCTCTCCAAAAGAATGTGGTGATCGATGGTATCAAAGGCAGCACTAAGGTCTAGTAGCACAAGGACAGATGCAGAGCCTCGGTCTGACGCCATTAACGGGACTGCAGCCATAAGAAGTTTTTAAGGACCAACACTACGGACAACCGGTAGAGTAAATTAAAATATAATTGTATTAAACATTCTGGGGCCAAGCTTCCTGTCATCCAGGACCTCTGGCGGCTGCTGACTGACGGGAGGCTCTGGCGGCTCCTGACTGACGGACGGCTCTAGCGGCTCAGGACAGACTGGCGGCTCTGATGGCTCTGGACAGACGGGCGGCTCAGGCGGCGCTGGACACACGGACGGCTCAGGCGGCGCCGGACAGACAGACGGCTCAGGCGGCGCTGGACAGACGGACGGCTCAGGTGGCGCTGGACAGGAGGGAGACTCAGGCGGCGCTGGACAGGAGGGAGACACAGGCATGCCGAGGCGCACAGTAGGCCTGGTGCGTGGTGCCGGAACTGGTGGTACCGGGCTGGGAACACGCACCTCAGGGCGAATGCGGGGAGCAGGAATAGGGCATACTGGACCCTGGAGGCGCACTATAGGCCTGGTGCGTGGTGCCGGAACTGGTGGTACCGGGCTGGGAACACGCACCTCAGGGCGAGTGCGGGGAGCAGGAACAGGGCATACTGGACCCTGGAGGCGCACTATAGGCCTGGTGCGTGGTGCCGGAACTGGTGGTACCGGGCTGGGGACACACACCTCTAGGCGAGTGCGGGGAACAGGAACTGGAGGCCTGGTACGTGGTGCCGGCACCGGAGGGCTGCTGCGTGGGGCTACCACAGGAGAGCTGGTGCGTGGGGCTGCCACAGGAGGGCTGGTGCATGGAGAAGGCACCGGATAGACCGGACCGTGGAGGCGCACTACAGGTCTCGAGCACCGAGCCTGCCCAACCCTACCTGGCTGAATGCTC
>NW_019947278.1:36260-38686 GCF_002910315.2 Salvelinus sp. IW2-2015 | reverse complement strand
CGTATCCGAGTAGATGTAGTAAGTATAGCAGTGGCTACTTTATAAGTCTATTTTTCGATGACACTATATATCACATGGACCTTCAGAGTCTTCAGTTTACAGTGGGGATTCCCAGTCCAGCAGAGAGGCAGCTTCCACTCCTGAATCTTCAGGTCATTGTACTCAGGTCCAGCTCTCTCAGGTGTGAGGGGTTTGAACTGAGAACTGAGGCCAACATTTTACAGGAGTGTCTGGTGAGTTTACAGCCAGTGAGTCTGTCAACACAGAAGAAGTACAACCGCCAGACAGGTTGTAATTAAAATGTTTACGCTTGCTTTCCCTGATTAACTGTTACCCGTACACTATCAATGTGTATATGCGTACATTCATGGTTCAATGCATCCATCTCCTGCTCAGTTTGTATTATACTTTAAGAGTTTTCAGCTGATAGAACGTTTATTCAGCAATGAAAATAACTGTTGTTCCTCCTCATACAGTAAAGTTCTTCGCTCTGAAGGGATAGTCACATGACCTAATTTACAAGAGCAGTTCAGCCATGAAAATATGTATGTTCCTCTACGTAAGTTTGGAGTCTGAGGGGAATAGTCACATGACTACACTACCAGAGCCACGTCAGCCATGAAATACTGTTGTTCCTACCTACAGTACAAGTCTTCCGCGTCTGAGGGCATAGTCCACACTGACCACTTACAGAGCCAGCCAGCGCAATGAAAAAAAATACTGGCTATAACTCCAATTTATTTGGTGTGCGATATTTAAACATGAATACTTACAGAGCTTTTCTTGCAGCTCTCCACAGCTTGGGAGCAGTCTCCTACGACCCTCCTCTGATGTCTGTATTCCTTCAGGTTAACACCTCCAGAACCTTCCTCTGATACCTCCTGCAGCATGTAGCGCCACGCGCGCTGAGCAGTGGAGCCAAGGAGAGGTTTTTGGATTGGTTCTCTCCGACAATCACACGTCACCTGCTGGAATCTTCCTCTGTACTGAATGGGTCCTTTCATCTCCCCTATCTAGGCAGTGGAAGAGATTGGATGCACCCTCTCAGGGAGACGGTTCTTCCTCTGCATCCTTAAGGGATCGCGATTGTTTTCTGGAGCTCTCCTGACTGGCTTCTCTGTCTGTGGTCACCAGACTCGTAGGAGTTTCTGGATTGGACCACCCCCAGTGACCATGCCATTTTGAGGACAGTCGGACACAGGGTCCAGCCGTGTCCATAATCTGATACCTCACTGTCTGTCTTCTGACTGATACTGCTTTTTAAACTGGTCTGGTCAGTCTACTCAAATATTTGTACTATACATGTTTCTATCTACAAGCAAAACCTCGATCATTTGTCATTTATAATAATGATACATTCCATTTATTAATATTGGCAGGTTTCAGGACACTGATGTTAAAAAATAATATACTGCCACTATTTTCACCACCAAAGAATAACAGTGTGATTTTAATATGATTTGACTCTATGCAGGCTGTCACGCTGTCTAGTCACAGAGGAAGGCTGTGCTTCTCTGATCTCAGCTCTGAGGTCAAACCCCTCACACCTGAGAGAGCTGGACCTGAGCTACAATCACCCAGGAGACTCAGGAGTCAGACTGCTCTCTGCTGGACTGGAGGATCCACACTGCAGACTGGAGAAACTCAAGTATGTAGAGGGTTTATGTCAATGTTCATATCAGACATGTTTGAGTCATCAGGCTAGTTAAGACAAACATTCTTACCACCACTTGGACAAAGTTACATGCTGACTGTGTTTGTGGTGTGTGTGTGTGTGTGTGTGTGTTCCCGTGTATCACTCATTGACTGTCTGTTCTTCTGCTTACCGCTACAGTGTGGAACATGGTGGAGAGTACACAATGAAACCTGGGCTTAGAAAATGTAAGTATTGACTGCTGTGAAGAATATGACTAAGAATAAGTCTTAATTCAAGTTAAGTCAAAGTCAAAGACAAAGACCACCATCATTACTTACTTGGTCATATTAAATATCAGCTGTAGTTCTACAGAAGCAGAAATCAGTTGAAATCAGGGACACCAAAGTTTAGAGTTGCTTTGACAATGTGTGTGTGTGTCTTTGGCGCGTCCGTGTTACATAAGAAATGTGTGTTTTTGTTCATGCATGCATACGTGTGTGTGTGTGTGTGTGTGTGTGTGTGTGTGTGTGTGTAATTAATGGGAATAAGTGTGTTTTATATTACCATACAGTATAACATATGATCATTCAACAAGTCTCAAGTTACCTTAAATTCTCCTTTTGATACCTAGAAACATCTACATTAAATGAATTAGTGAAAAGTGAGTTAACATTCTAATGTGAATGATGATGATTTCTAATATTGTGTCTGGTTTCGTCCATCAGATGTCTGTGATCTCACACTGGACCCAAACACAGTAAACAGACACCTCTCTCTGTCTGAGGAGAAC
>NW_019947278.1:23748-34421 GCF_002910315.2 Salvelinus sp. IW2-2015 | reverse complement strand
ACAGGAGGGAGACTCAGGCCTGCCGAGGCGCACAGTAGGCCTGGTGCGTGGTGCCGGAACTGGTGGTACCGGGCTGGGAACACGCACCTCAGGGCGAGTGCGGGGTGCTGGACCTGGAGCCCTGGTACGTGGTGCCAGCACCGGAGGGCTGGTGCGAGGGGCTGCCACAGGAGAGCTGGTACGTGGGGCTGCCACAGGAGGACTGGTGCGTGGAGAAGGCACCGGATAGACCGGACCGTGGAGGCGCACTACAGGTCTCGAGCACCGAGCCTGCCCAACCCTACCTGGCTGAATGCTCCCCTTAGCCAGGCCAGTGCGGCGAGGTGGAATAGCCCGCACTGGGCTGTGCTGGCGAACCGGGGACACCATGCGTAGGGCTAGATCTGCAGAGGCCTGGGAATTCCAAACAGTCCTGGAAAAATGAGAAACCTTTGCAAGCCTATTAAAAAATTCTGAATTCTATTTGCCCAATGAAAATACCAGGAGATATCATTTTGATAGCTTAATGGGGACACTGATTCAGTGTCAGTTGATGATGTAGATATTGATTTATGTTGGGATCTTTATGAGGACATGTAATCATCATCCTTGCTTTACAACATAAGCCATCTGCATTAGGACTGGGTGATACACTGTGTATTTGTCATTATCACAGTATGAATGTGCATGATATGCATTGTCACATTTCAGTATCTCACAATATTTCCTCTACCTCTGCCTATATGCATTTCAGTCTAATGCTGTTGTAGCTAAGTAAAGTCCATTCAAATATGATATACGAAAGAACAAAAGCTTACATTTTACAAAAATAACCTATGAAATCCTAAAAAGAGATTAAAAAAATATATAACCTGCTCTGTATATAATGTGCTTCTTTGTCAGGACTCCCTGCTTCCAGCACGATGCGAATGTATCTGTGGTCTACTTTCAATTGATTAGTCTGTTTTAAGATATTCCGTTTCTGGGGATACTAATGGACTTTAATAGGACTGCCCAGTCACAGCAGTTGCTAACCTCATTTAAGTACTATTCAAATTAAAAGTGGCTATCAAGGACCAACAGACAACACCCTCAATTAGTGTCTGGGCCACATCTATACATGCAGCCTTAGTATCTGTCTGAGCAATCCCTAGACAATGTCACTTGCATGACAAAACATGCAAGTTTGGCTTGTAAGACATTGTAACTTTTCAACATAACCTTATGAATCACTATTGCCTAAATACCACTCATTTCCTATCCGGATTGGCGGTACTTCGGCATAATCGGAGACACCGTTTCTTGGTCAAGAATTTGAAACATATTTTCAGCACTTTTTTGTGAAAATGTCAGAACAACATGTTTGACTTCTGTCTCATTTAAGACTGTAAATCTAAAACGTCATTGGCAGCAGAGAACCCCCATAAAGGCATTGTTAACAAATAAGGAACACTCAAAATGAGCACTTATAAATCATAACAATTTTAATAAAAATACAGCTGTAGACAGAAGTCAAAGATCAAACATCAAACATACAACTGATGTCTCTCCTGAGTTCTGCAAAATAGGAAAAGTCCAAGTTGCTTTTAATATGCTTGCAGTCAACCCCTGGTGATGTAACTGCCTACGTCAACACCTTCTACCCATGAGACCAAGCCCATGTATATACAGTTTTACAAACTTGCAGGAGAGACAACAGTTCCAGTGTTTTCTAAGGGCTGAGCAGTAATTTGTCCACTCCCCAAGTTGCTTTATAGTGGTATGTCTGACTAGTCTCTTATCTCTTTCACTCCCCTGCAGGGTTCTGTGTCTATGAGTCTCTTTTAGCCTTTGAGGCGCTTTCTCACAGACACCCTGTTTTGACTGCAATAACTCACACATCTCTCAGACTGTTTCTTATTAGAGGCAGAGACTAGAAAAGAACTGTGGAACAATATTAAACCTTATAATGATTCGGGGATTCGATTTTGCAACCTTTCAGTTACTAGTTCAATGCTCTAACCACTAGGCTACCTGCCTCTAACCACTAGGCTACCTGCCTCTAACCATAGCCTGCCTGCCTTTAACCACTAGGCTACCTGCCTCTAACCACTAGGCTGCCTGCCTCTAACCACTAGGCCACCTGCCTCTAACCACTAGGCCACCTGCCTCTAACCACTAGGCTGCCTGCCTCTAACCACTAGCTGCCTGCCTCTAACCACTAGGCTACCTGCTCTAACCACTAGGCTACCTGCCTCTAACCACTAGGCTACCTGCTCTAACCACTAGGCTACCTGCTCTAACACTAGGCTACCTGCTAACCTAGGCTTACCTGCTCTAACCACTAGGCTACCTGCCTCTAACACTAGGCTACCTGCCTCTAACCACTCGGCCACCCTGCCTCTAACACTAGGCTACCTGCTCTTAACCACTAGGGCCTACCTGTCCTCTAACCACTAGGCTACCTGCCTCTAACCACTAGGCCCACCTGCTCTCACCACTAGGCTACCTGCCTCTAACCACTAGGCTACCTGCCTCTAACCACATAGGCTACTGCCCTCTTACCATAGGCTAAACCTGCCTCTAACCACTAGGCTTACCTGCCTCTAACCATTCTAGGCCCTGCCTCTAACCACTAGCTACCTGCCTACTAACCGACTTAGGCTCCTGCCTACTAACCACTAGCCACCTGCTTAACCACTAGGCTACCTGCCTCTAACCACTAGTCCTGCCTCTAACCACTAGGCTATACCTGCTCTAACTCACTAGCTACCTGCCTTAACCACGTAGGCTACCTGCTCTAACCACTAGGCTACCTGCCTCTACCACTAGGCTACCTGCCTCTAACCACTAGGCTGCCTGCCTTAACCACTAGGCTACCTGCTCTAACACTAGGCTACCCTGCTATACCACTAGGCTACTGCCTCTAACCACTAGGCTACTGCCTCTAACACTAGGCTACCTGCCTCTAACCACTAGGCTACCTGCCTCTAACCACTAGGCTACCTGCCTCTAACCACTAGGCTACCTGCCTCTAACCACTAGGCTACCTGCCTCTAACCACTAGGCTACTGCCTCTAACCACTAGGCCTGCTCAACCATAGCCTCTCTAACCACTAGGCTACCTGCTCTAACCACTAGGCTACCTGCCTCTAACCACTAGGCTACCTGCCTCTAACCACTAGGCTACCTGCCTCTAACCACTAGGCTACCCTGCCTCTAACCACTAGGCTACCTGCTCTCAACCACTAGGGCTTACTGCCGCCCCACTGCAGGATTGGATGCAGTTTTGTTAGGGACCCTTTCTATACTGAATGCGGGGGGATGTTTCTGCAAACTTTGGATTATTTTATTTAGTATTAATTTTCGTAACTCTATTTCTTGAAACTGCATTGTTGGTTAGGGGCTTGTAAGGTCAGCACCCTGTTTGTATTCGGAGCATGAGACAAATAAAACGCTGATTGTCGATTCTCATGGGACTAAGGTACTTTCAAGGAGACCAAAAACATTAGGTTATTCTGGTTGGGAAAATAAAAATGACCGACATGGCAAGATTTAGACAGGACAAAAATGACACGATATGGTGTTCATGCTCGTGCAACATAATTACAATTACCCGACCTCCCCAGTAAATCGAATCTCATCCGAATAGTGTATAATACTGCTGACCTAAGCCAAGCCGGTCTTTGCCGTTTCTGCCGCCATAAGGACATCTCTATGACTATGAGGCTGAGCTGAGTCTCTAATATCTATTCTGTGCCGTTCTGTTGTTGGTTAAACAACGGACCAGTAGCCAGCATTGTGACCTTCTGTTTGTTTGGGTTAAGCAAACGGACGAGTAGCCAGCATTGTGATCTTCTGTTGTGGGTTAAACAACGGACGAGTAGCCAGCAGTTGTGACCTTCTGTTGTTTGGGTTAACAAACGGACGGTAGCCAGCACTGTGACCCTTCTGTTGTTGGGTTAAACAACGACGAGTAGCCAGCAGTTTGTGACTTCTGGTTGTTGGGTTAAGCAACGGACGAGTAGCCAGCAGTTTGTGACCTTCTGTTGTTGGTTAAACAACGGACGAGTAAGCCAGCAGTTTGTGACCTTCTGTTGTTGGGGTTAAACAAACGGACACGAGTAGCCAGCAAGTTTGTGACGCTTCTGTTGTTGGTTAAAGCAACGGACGAGTAGCGCAGAGTGTGACCTTCTGTTGTTGGGTTAGCAACGGACGAGTAGCGCAGTTTGTGACCTTCTGTTGTTGGGTTTAAACAACGGACGAGTAGCAGCGTTTGTGACATTCTGTTGTTTGGTTAAACACGGACGAGTAGCCAAGCAAGTTGTGATCTTCTTGTTGTTGGGTTAAACAACCGGACGCAGTAGCCAGCAGTTGTGACCTTCTGTTGTTGGGTTAAACAACGGACGAGTAAGCCAGCAAGTGTGACCTTCTGTGTTGGGTTAAGGCAACGGACGAGTAGCCAGCAGCTTGTGACCTTCTGTTTGTGGGTTAAACAACGGACGAAGTAGCCAGCAAGTTGTGACCTTGTTTGTTGGGTTAAGCACGGACGAAGTAGCCAGCAGTTGTGACCCTTCTGTTGTTGGGTTAAGCAACGGACGAAGTAGCCAGCAGTTGTGACTTTTCTGTTGTTGGGTTAAACAACGGACGAGTAGCAGGCAGTTGTGACCTTCTGTTGGTTGGTTAAACAACGGACGAGTAGCCAGCAGTTTGTGACCTTTCTGTTGTTTGGGTTAAGCACGGACGAGTTAGCCAGCATTGTGACCTTCTGTTAGTTGGGTTAAGCAACGGACGAGTAGCCAGCAAGTTGTGACTTTCTGTTGTTGGGTTAAAACAACGGGACGAGTGCCAGCAGTTGTGACCTTCTGTTGTGGTTTAAACAACGGACGAGTAGCAGCAGTTGTGATCTTCTGTTTTGTTGGGTTTTTAAGCAACGGGAACAGTAGCCAGCAAGTTGTGATCTTCTGTTGTTGGGTTAAACACGGACCAGTAGCCAGGCAGTTGTGATCTTCTGTTGGTTGGGTTAAGCAACGGACGAGGTAGCCCAGCAGTTGTGATCTTCTGGTTGTTTGGGTTAAACAACGGACCAGTAGCCAGCAGTTGTGATCTTCTGTTGTTGGTTAAGCAACCGGATCGAGTAGCCAGCAGTTGTGACCTTCTGTGTTGGGTTAAGGCAACGGACGAGTTAGCCAGCAGTTGTGACTTCTGTTGTTGGGTTAAGCAACGGACGAGGTAAGCCAGCAGTTGTGACCTTCTGTTGTTTGGGTTAAGCAACGGACGAGTAGCCAGCAGTTGACCATACATTTCTCTGTGTCAGTCGGGCCTCTGAGTGGAAAGGTACTTTTGAAAGTCACCATGCTTTGATTCATAAAGCACGTCTACGATCCATCATTTTGCCTAACAGCCACAGTTTTTGTTGAAAACAAGAAATATGATAAGAATGCACAGAGAATAAAAAAATACACATTTAATAGACTGGTGATTTTATCAGTGTAATCAGATGGAAATTGTGATGTTATTGGACTCGAATAATATACTAACCAGCAGGTGTTAAATTGTTGTTATAATTTGTAGCGTTGGTATAGTTAAATGAATTGGGCCTGTTATTATACTAATTATGTTCTGGTCTGCCGACTATTAGCTCAGAAAGAAATTGGTCCCAAGGGCCAAAACCTAGTTGCCGACCCCTGATCTAAATGCATTGTTTTTACATCTGGGGGCCGACTTAACAGGAATTCATTGACAAAAACGTGCCGTCCTTAGCAGACGACAAAATACAAACATTAGGAGGTTATTGCAATTGTGCTAGTTTTATTACAGAGACAATCACTTTAATGGAGCCCCTGTCCTGCTATCAGCCTGGATGTGTTGTTGTTGTAGTGGCCTTTCTGATGGGCTCTGATGCCTCTGCCACAAAAAGCCCCCCCCCCCTTTGGGGGGTCTCCCATCTGCTGGCAGTAGAGACTGTGTTTGTAGAAACTGAACACCCCTGGATTGCTGACATCATAATCAAACATTTTTAAAACACTGACAAAAATCCCGCTCAAATCAACTCAGGTTTTGGGCCAAAAATGTGATCTAATGCATTGTATTTGTATACTCTGGGGACCTACTGTATAAGAAAAAGCACAAACAGGAATGCCTGGTGTAGCCTTTAGTTTTGAACATCCTTCTGGGTAGATGCAGGACTGCTTTTCAGGAGAAGAGCAAATCCTCATGAGTTGGGCTACTAAATAGGCCCACAAGAGCCTAACTACTGAGTTCTTATTGCTAATGTATTTTTATTTCATATATTTGAATGTATTGTATATTTAGTTAAACTTTTGATGTATGTAACAAAGTGCCCTGCATTCCAGTTCAATATGATGTTAGACTATAAATGTGTTTTGTGAATGTGAAATAGTAAATGTGAAGATAGAAACTCATTGATCTTTAGTAAAGTTCTTACCAGTTTTTGGGGCTGGATGACATCAGCTTTGATGACCTGAAATAAGTGAACCAAGACAACAATTAGACATCAATTACATCTTGGTAAGTAAAAGACACTGTCTTGCATTACAACATATTGCATGACAGGGTAGTGAATTCCTGCATCCTCCCGGCTCTTCCAAGATGGGTGGTAAACTTTCATCTAGCATCTAATAAATGAGAGTTCCCTCTCCTGTGTTTAATGAAGAATGGGGTGGTAAATTCATCTAGCATCTTAATAAAGAGAGTTTCTCTCTCTGTGTTTAATGAAAATATTTGCAGCACAGGGTTTTCTAATTCAGGAAAGGGGCAGAAAGTCCCTAACTGTTGTTTAACAAAGGATTGCAGATGCCTCTGATAGCAGTTGGTCTGAAAGACTAATTAATTTTTCCTCAACTGGGTTTAGTCAGGTTGACCAGGTCAAATTAGTATCTGGGCCTGAGATAGGCCTACAGTGCATATTGTGCACCAACCATTAAAATGTCTGTCTCCATTTTTAATGTTGTTGCTTTTTTAGATCTCAAAAGGCATTAATATGTTTATTTTGTTCTCATCAATCCTACTTACCACCATGTTCTTCTTCCAATTGAACATCGAAAAGAAACCACCTTTGCAGAATCATTGTACTGATCAGCTCGGACCTCCGCCCCCCTCCTGTTGTGTAAGCAAGTTATCTCAGATCTGAATAGGAAACTAAGAGTTGGTTTAAACAGATCTGAATCAGGAAACTAAGAGTTGGTTTAAACAGATCTGAATCAGGAACTAGGGAGTTGGTTTAACAGGATTCTGAAATCAAGGGAAACTAAGAGGTTGGGTTTTGAACAGATCGAATCGGAAACTAAGAGTTGGTTTGAACAGATCTGAATCAGGAAACTAATGAAGAATTGTTTTAGGAGCAGATTGAATCAGAAATAGAGTTGGTTTGAACAGATCTGATCAGGAAACTAAGAGAATTGTTTTAGACAGATCTGAATCAGGAAACTAGAGAATTGTTTTAGACAGATCCTGAATCCGGAAACTAAGAGTTTGGTTTGAACAGACCTGAATCAGGAAACTAGAGTTGGTTTGAAACGATCTGAAATCAGGAACACTAAGAGTTGGTGAGAAAGATTGAAATCAGGAAACTAAGGAAGTTGGTTTAACAGATCTGAATCAGGAAACTAAGAGTTGGTTTAAACAGATCTGAATCAGGGACTAAGAAGTTGGTTTAAACAGATTCTGATCAAGGAAACTAAGAGTTGGTTTTACAGATCTGAAACAGGAAACTAAGAGTTTGGTTTAAAACAGATCTGAATCAGAAACTAAGCAGTTGGTTTCGGGAACAGATTCTGAATGCAGGACACTAAGAGTTGGTTTACAGATCTGAAACAGGGAAACTAAGAGTTGGTTTGAACAGATCTGAATCAGGAAACTAAGAGTTTGGTTTAAACAGATCTGAAATCAGGACAACTAAGAGTTGGTTTGAACAGATCTGAATCAGGAAACTAAGAGTTGGTTTGAACAGATCTGAATCAGGAAACTAAAGAGTTGGTTTGAAACAGATCTGAATCAGGAAAACTAAAGAGATTGGTTTAAACAGATCTGAATCCAGGAAACTAAGAGTTTATTTTTAAAACAAGATCTGCAACAGGAACACTAAGAGTTGGTTTAAACAGATCTGAATCAGGAAACTAGAGTTGGTTTGAACAGATCTGATCAGGACACTAAGAGTTGGTTTAAAATAGACTGAATCAGGAAACTAAGAGTTGGTTTGAACAGATCTCTGAATAGGAAACTAGAGTTGGTTTGAACAGATCTGAATCAGGACCACCTAAGATTTGGTTTAAACAGATCTGAATCAGGAAAACTAAGAGTTGGTTTAAACAGATCTAAATCAGGAAACTAAGAGGTTGGTTTAAACAAGATCTGGAATCAGGAAACTAAGCAGGTATTTAAACACGATTGAATCAGGAAACTAGAGTTGGTTTAAACAGATCTGAATCAGGAAACTAAGAGTTGGTTTGAACAGATTGAATCAGGAAACTAAAGAGTTGGTTTAAACGATCTGAATCAGGAAACTAAGAGTTGGTTTGAAACCGATCTGAATCAGGAAAACTAAAGAGTTGGTTTAAACAGATCTGAACTCAGGAACTAAAAGTTGGTTTGAAGCAGATCTGAATCAGGACAACTAAGAGTTGGTTTGAACAGATCTGAAATCAGGAAACTAAAGAGTTGGTTTTGAACAGATCTGAATCAGGAAACTCAGAGGTTGGTTTTAAAACAGATCTGAAATCAGGACACATAAGAGTTGGTTTGAACAGATCGAATCAGGAAAACTAAGAGTTGGTTTTGAACAGAATCTGAATCAGGAAATAAGAGTTGGGTTGAACAGATCTGATCATGGAACTAAGAAATGGTTTTAAACAGAATCTGAATCAGGAAACTAAGAAGTTGGTTTTAAACAATCTGAATCAGGACACTAAAGTTGGTTTATAACAGATCTGAATCAGGAAACTAGAGTTGGTTTGAAACAGATTCTGAATCAGGACACTAAGAGGTTGGTTTAAAACAGATTCTGAATCAGGAAACTAGAGTTGGTTTGAACAGATCTGAATCAGGAAACTAAGAGTTGGTTTTAAACAGATCTGAATCAGGACACTAAGAGTTTGGTTTAAACAGATCTGAACAGGAACTAGAGTTGGGTTTAAACCAGATTGATCAGAAACTAAGAGTTGGTTTGAACATGATCTGAATCAAGGAAACTAAGAGTTGGTTTTAACAGATCTGAAATCAGGACACTAAGAGTTGGTTTAAAACAAGATTCTGAATCCGGAAAACTAAGAGTTGGTTTAAACAGATCTGAGATCAGGAAAACCTAAGAGTTGGTTTGAACAGATCTGAATCAGGAACTAAAGAGTTTGGGTTTAAACAGAATCTGAACAGGAAACTAAGAGTTGGGTTTGAGGGTCAATAATGTGGGATCCCATTGTATACTTCAAAGTTAGAGATATGTTGAAACTGATCCATCATAAATGAATTCTACATTCATGTATGCCATGGCCTTTACTGGCCAAAGTTAAACTGCTATTATGTTTATGATATACTATGGTGTTGTGTCACTAACTTGACCAGATATTATTGGCATCAAAGAATCAACTGTAGTATAACATAGATACGAAGGGCCCCCTTTTTTTTTGGTTTTTTCCCATCCAAAGGAAAAAAAAAGGTGCTCCTCTTCAGCACAACGGAAAATATCTCATGACTTGACATGTTCTGGTTTGAATAAGGCTACAAGGTAAGAATCTTCGCCAGGGAATTATTGTAAAGTGGTGTAGAGACATTAAATTATGGTTTTTTTTTTAGTATAGTGAATGACGATATATAACGAATCTTATAATACGATATATGAAAATATGGTTATTGAAATTGACTTTTGCTACTCCCAGTTAGCGCCAATTTTGTATGATTGAACTGTCACGTACCTGTCCCAGGTGAAATGGACTGTTAGATTTCTGAGTGTTTTACTGTGTTATTTTACAATTTGTTCAAAATGTTAATGTATCATAGTTGTAAATCGATCTTTCAGAATATCAGAACATTTGTTGTTTTCTAAATTCCAATTGCATCTCCTGCTTCCTGTGTAGTTTGGTATGAAAACCACTGAACATACTTTACATTGTTATTTATGAACTGAAATTCAGTAATCACGCAGAATAATATCAACCTGTTGAACAAAGCAACACACTAGATGAGAGACATTATTAAAAGAGAAAGTGGAAGACGTTATTATTATTAATATTATTATTATTACTACTATTGGGTTAGTTCCACTAGATGATAAAAGTGAACAATATCAATCACCAACTGTTCACTGTGATGCTTAAATCACCTGACTGTTTGGATGTGTCTGGTTAGTAAATGTTTTATTTCTAAGAGATTATTAATAAAGACATTGACATTCAATAATTAGCTGTCACTGTGTTTAACCAAAACCAACATGTTGGATCTCTGTTTTAGTTTGTCATGTTGTTAACCACAACCAACATGCTGGAATCTCTGTTTAGTTTTGTCACTGTGTTAACCACAACCACATGTTGGATATCTGTTTAGTTGTCACTGTGGTTAACCACAACCCAACATGTTGGATCTCTGTTTAGTTGTCCACTGTGTTTAACCACACCAACATGTTGATCTCTGTTTTAGTTGTCACTGTGTTAACCAACATGCTGGATCTCTGTTTAGTTGTCACTGTTGTTAACCACCCAACA
>NW_019947278.1:7404-23403 GCF_002910315.2 Salvelinus sp. IW2-2015 | reverse complement strand
GGGAAATGCTCTAACTGGCCGTGTTTTGTAGCTTGTAGTTAACGCTTCACAATTTTTTCTGTGTCGGCTCCTGTCTTGGGGGTGGGAAGGCTCTGTCTGGGGGGAAGTCCCACTTTGAAAGTATATGCTTAGATTCATAATTGCAGACTGAGATTGATTTATTTGAAACAGTGATATTTTCATTGCAAACAAGACACACTGGCTTGGCAGTGGAGATAGAATGGTTAGATGAATGATATCTCTCTGTCTGTATGGAGATAGATGGTTAGATGAATGCATATCTCTCTGTCTGTATGGAGATAGATGGTTAGATGAATGCATCTCTCTGTCGCGTTCATGTAACCTGAAGGACTTCGATTTTTCCTTTCTTTTGCTACTTTTTTGAGAGCGACATGTTCTCTTGCTATCTGTCACATCTGCTCCTGCTACGCCCTCTTGTGTTCATCCAGTGTCTTCTTGACCTGCAGCCACTCCCCCAGTACACACTCTCTCTCTCCCTCTACCACTCTGTGTGATTGCGTGGTTGGAGACAGGTGTGCTGGAGTCAGAGCAGATCCCCACCAGCTGCAACCCGTTCCATAATCAAGACCTCTACAAATACTCAGTCCTGCCACTTCCACTCTGCCAGATCGTAATCTCTGCTCAGTCAATATATGCTTCTAGCTATTTATGATTATTCCAGATCCTGTTTCCCTGCTGTGCCTGTTTCCCTGCCTGACGCTGTTTATCCTCTCACTGCAGTTTTGCCGCTCTGACTCTGGTTCCTGTCTCCTGTTCCACATCTCACCACCCTGCTACCCTGTTCTGGATTCAGCTCACCATCACTCCCTTGGATTTCTCTCCGGACCTGTTTACCCTGTCTCAACCCAGCTCACTCCAACCTCAGCCTCCACATCTGGTTTCCTACAACCCACCCGAGCTTCCTCTGGCCTGCACTCCATCTCTCCCTGTTTGGCAATAAATATTTTGGTTTATTCATCCAGTTTCCTGGTCTGAGTCTGCTCTTGGGTTCCCCTGTGCTGCTCCACATAACACTATCAAGCTAATTGTTCTGAACGAATGTTGACGTTAAAAAAAGTAGTGTGGACTAGAGCTGTTTCCCCCACCAATCAACGCACAGAGAAATAAACAAAGAATGATAATTGAATAGAGATATTGCTGATTCTATTAACTTAATCAGATCTAAACAATTTTATTGTCACTGAATGTATTATGTACTCATCAAATGTGTTAAAAAACGTTTTTCAATTTGTAGTGTAGGCCTATTCATTAATTCAGCCTATTCATTAATTCAGCCAATTCATTGTGCTAATATATATGCTAATTATGTTCTGGCCCGCCGACTTTTACTCAGAAAAAAATTGGCCCGAAGCCAAACCTAGTTGACGAACCCTGTTTTATAGTATGCCATGGCCTTTACTGGCCAACTGCTGTTATGTTTATGATATACTATGGTGTTGTGTCATTAGACTTTGACCAGATATTATTGCATCCAAAGATCAACTGTACCTAGAACATAGATACAGAGCCACTTGTCATCAGGAAGGTGATCTCTCAGCACAACGGAAAATATCTCAATGACTTGACATGTTCTYGTTGTGAATTCAGGCTACAAGGTAAGAATCTTCCCAGGGATTATTGTAAAGTGTGTAGAGACATTAAATGTATGGTGTTATTTTAGTGTAGTGAATGACAGGAAAACACTGAGATCTAACAGTCCATTACAGCTGGGACAGGTACGTGACAGTTCAATCATACAAAATGGTGCTAACTGGGCGTAGTCAAGTCAAATTCAAAAACATGTTGTTCCTATATTCGTATATTGTGATTATTTTACAATTTGTATATTTTTTATGTTTAAGTTGAAAATCGTATTTCAGAATATCTGAAAATGTGTTGTTTTCTAAATTACAATGAGCTCCTGCTTCCTGTATAATTTGGTATGAAACCACTGAACATACTTTTGTTATTATGAACTGAATTCAGTAACAACATAATAATGTCATACCTGTTGAACAAAGCAACACACTAGAATGAGAGAAATTATTAATAGAGAAAGTGAGACATGAATATTATTAATGTTATATTGTTATTATTATTATTATTATTATTAATGTTATATTGTTATTATTATTATTATTATTAATGTTATATTGTTATTATTATTATTATTAATGTTATATTGTTATTATTATTATTATTAGTTCCACTAGATGGATAAAAGGTGAAAAATATCAATCACAACTACATGTTGATGTGATGCATTAAATCACCTGACTGTTTGGATGTGTCTGTTAGTAAATGTTTTATTTCTAAGAAATAATGAATAAAATATAACAATTGATCTTCAATAATTATTTGTCACTGTGTTAACCACAACCAACATGCTGGATCTCTGTTTAGGGGTCAGTGCTCTAAAATGAATCTCTCTGGGGAGAGAGAGGAGGGGGGCCCTGCCTCTAAAATGATTCTCTCAGAGGAACATGACACCAAAGTTCAGAGGTGAGATGAAAATGTTGTTTAAGATCATTGTTTCTAAAACGTTCTATCCACAATTCTTTTCACATTTGTTATTTTTAAACAGAAATGATTGCTTATGGGTACCTTCAGGTGTCTGTAAAATATTCTTGTTCTATAGAATTTATAGAATTTTTGCATGACACAATCATTTAGCCTACTCTTAATTATTGCCTAATATGTTGGCATGCATAACCTTATGACTAATTCTGATTGTTGTTACAAGCTGGATTTTGACAATATTTCCGTTATATCAACATCCTTACTCCTGTTTAAACTAAAAAGGGTTCTATCTTGCTTAATATATGGAACCACTAAAGATCTATATAGAACCCTTTATAGGAGGTTAGGAAGTGTCTGAGTAGACAGTATATATAGAATATATATATATATATTTAAAAAATTTATTTCACCTTTATTTAACCAGCTAGGCACAAGTTCTCATGTAACACTGCGACTTGGCCAAGATTGTCACGTTCCTGACCTTATTTCCTTTGTTTAGTCTTTGTTTAGTTGGTCAGGACGTGAGCTGGGTGGGCATTCTATGTTTTGTGTTTCTATGTTGTGTTTATTGTTTGGCCTAATATGGTTCTCAATCAGAGGCAGGTGTTTGTCATTGTTTCTGATTGGGAACCATATTAAGGTAGGCTGTTTCTCACTGTTTGTTTGTGGGTGATTGTTCCTGTTCGTGCGTTCATGTGTTTTATGTTCTCAGGTTCAAGACTGTAGCGTCGTTGGTTTTGTTTTGTTGATTGTTTTGTTTGTGTTAAAGTAAGTGTTCCAATAAATATGGAAACGTACCACGCTGTGCTTTGGTCCTCCTCTCTTCCACCTAACGATGAGCGTTACAAAGATAAAGCAAAGCAATGTGACGCAAACAACAACACAGAGTTACACATGGAATAAACAAGCGTACATTCAATAGCACAATAGAAAAAAAAGAAAGTCTATATACAGTGTGTGCAAATGTTGTGAGGTGGCAAGGCAATAAATAGGCCATAGTAAGTAATGACAATTTAGCAAATTTACACTGGAGTGATAGATGTGCAGATGATGATGTGCAAGTAGAAAAACTGGTGTGGAAAAGAGCAGAAAAGTAAATAAGAACAATATGGGGATGATGCAGGTAGATCGGATGGGCTATTTACAGATGGGCTGTGTACAGCTACAGCTGCAGGTTAGCTGCTCAGACAGCTGATGTTTAAAGTTAGTGAGGGAAATATAAGTCTCCAGCTTCAGCGATTTTTGCAATTCGTTCCAGCCATTGGCAGCAGAGAACTGGAAGGAAAGGCGGCCAAAGTAGGTGTTGGCTTTGGGGATGACCAGTGAGATATACCTGCTGGAGCACTCGCTACGGATGGGTGTTGTTATCGTGAATAGTGAGCTGAGCTAAGGCAGAGTTGTACCTAACAAAGACTTATAGATGACCTGGAGCCAGTGGGTCTGGCGACGAATATGTAGTGAGGGCCAGCCGACGAGAGCATACAGGTCACAGTGGTGGGTGGTATATGGGGCTTTGGTGACAAAACGGATGGCACTGTGATAGACTGAATCCAGTTTGCTGAGTAGAACGTTGGAGGCTATTTTGTAAATTACATTGCCTAAGTCGAGGATCGGTAGGATGGTCAGTTTTACGAGGGTTTGTTTGGCGGCGTGAGTGAAGGAGGCTTTGTTGCGAAATAGGAAGCCGATTCTAGATTTAATTTTGGATTGGAGATGTTTAATATGAGTCTGGAAGGAGAGTTTACAGTCTAGCCAGATACCTAGGTAATTGTAGTTGTCCACATATTCTAAGTCAGAACCGTCCAGAGAAGTGATGCTAGTCGGGCAGGCAGGTGCGTGCAGTGAACAGTTGAAAAGCATGAATTTAGTTTTACTAGAGTTTAAGAGCGTTGTATGGCATTGAAGCTCGATTGTAGGTTTGTTTACACAGTGTCCAAAGAAGGGCCAGATGTTTACAGAATGGTGTCGTCCGCTTTGAGGTGGATCAGGGAATCACCCGCAGCAAGAGCGACATCATTGATATATACAGAGAAAAGAGTCGGCCCGAGAATTGAACCCTGTGGTACTCCAATAGAGACTGCCAGAGGTCCGGACCTCAGGCCCTCCGATATGACACACTGAACTCTTGTCTGATAAGTAGTTGGTGTACCAGGCGAGGCAGTCATTTGAGAAACCAAGGCTGTTGAGTCTGCCGATAAGAATACGGTGATTGACAGAGTCAAAAGCCTTGGCCAGGTTGATGAAGATGGCTAAAAAGTTCATATTTATATCCAGAAATCTGAGTTTAGGCAGGACGCTACTGTCTCACTTGGCAAAAAGCCTGAGAAAATGCAGAGCGCCAAATTCAAATTAATTATTATATAAATTTCTATAAAAATCAAACTTTCATTAAATCACACATGACAGATACCAAATTAAAGCTACACTGGTTGTGAATCCAGCCAACATGTCAGAATTCAAATAGGCTTTTCAGCGAAAGCAAACGATGCTATTATCTGATGATAGCACCATTGTAAACAAAGAGAGAGAAGCATATTTCAACCCTGCAGGCGCGACACAAAACGCAGAAATAAAAATATAATTCATGCCTTAACTTTGACGAGCTTACCTTCTGCTTCTGTTGTTGGCACTCCAATATGTCCCATAATCATCACAAATGGTCCTTTTGTTCGATTAATTCCGTCGAAATATCCAAAATGTCCATTTATTTGGCGCATTTGACCCAGAAAAACACCGGTTCCAACTTGCTCAAACGTGACTACAAAATATCTCAAAGGTTACCTGTAAACTTTGCCCAAAAATTCCAAACTACTTTTGTAATACAACTTTAGGTATTTTTTTATGTTAATAAACGATAAAATTGAAGACGGGATGATCTGTGTTCTATACAGGATTAAAACCAACTGTAGCATGCTTTCTGGTCTCGCGCCTCTAACAAACAGGACACGTCGAGTGACTCTCATTCAAGACTTCTTCTTACTTCGTACTTCTTCATTACACAAAGGAATAACCTCAACCAATTTCTCAAGACTGTTGACATCCAGTGGAAGCGGTAGGAACTGCAAGCATGTCCCTTAGAAATCTGGTTTCACAAAGAAAATATTAAAAAGAGAGTGACCTCAAAAAACAACAATTCTGAATGGTTTGTCCTCGGGGTTTCGCCTGCTAAATAAGTTATGTTATACTCACAAGCATGATTCAAACAGTTTTAGAAACTTCAGAGTGTTTTCTATCCAAATCTACTAATACGATGAATGTCTTATCTTCTGGGGATGAGTAGCTGGCAGTTTAATATGGGTATGCTTTTCATCCAAAATTCTGAATGCTGCCCCCTACCCTAGAGAAGTTAACATGGCTTTCAAAGACTTTAGAAAGGCAGGGCAGGATGCATATAGGTCGATAACAGTTTTGGTCTAGAGTGTCTCCCCCTTTGAAGAGGGGGATGACCGCGGCAGCTTTCCAATCTTTAGGGATCTCAGACGATACAAAAGAGAGTTTGAACAGACTGGTAATAGGGGTTGCAACAATGGCGGTGGATAATTTTAGTAAGAGAGGGTCCAGATTGTCTAGTCCAGCTGATTTGTACGGGTCCAGGTTTCGCAGCTCTTTCAGAATATCTGCTAACTGGATTTGGGTGAAGGAGAAGCTGGGGAGGCTTGGGCAAGTAGCTGCGGAGCTGCTGGCCGGGGTTGGTATAGCCAGGAGGAAAGTGTAACGGATGTGAAATGGCTAGCTAGTTAGCGGTGGTTCGCGCTAATAGCCTTTCAATCGGTTACGTCACTTGCTCTGAGACCTTGAAGTAGTGTTTCCCCTTGCACTGCAAGGGCCGCGGCCTTTGTGGAGCAATGGGTAACGATGCTTCGTGGGCGACCATTGTTGATGTGTGCAGAGGGTCCCTGGTTCGCGCCCGTGGCGAGGGGACGGTCTAAAGTTGTACTGTTACAAAAGCATGGCCAGCCGTGGAAAAATGCTTATTGAAATTCTTGATTATCGTGGATTTATCGGTGATGACAGTGTTACCTAGCCTCAGGGCAGCTGGGAGGAGGTGCCCAAAACATACAGTGTCCCAAAACATTTTGGAGTTAGAGCTACAGGATACAAATTTCTGTTTGAAAAAGTTAGCCTTTGCTTTCCTGACTGATTGCTTGTATTGGTTCCTGACTTCCCTGAAAAGTTGAATATCGCGGGGACTATTCGATGTTAGAGCAGTCCGCCACAGGATGTTGCATCCTGTAGTACAAACTCAAAAAAGTTCTGGGACACTGTAAAGTTCATGGAGAATAAGAGCACCTCTTCCCAGCATACCCACTGCTCTGAGGCTAGGAAACACTGTTACCACCGATAAATCCACTATAATTGAGAATTTCAACAAGCATTTCTCTACGGCTGGCCATGCTTTCCACCTGGCTACNAGGCTAGGAAACACTGTTACCACCGATAAATCCACTATAATTGAGAATTTCAACAAGCATTTCTCTACGGCTGGCCATGCTTTCCACCTGGCTACCCCTACCACGGTCAACTGCCCGGCACCCTCCACAGCAACCCGCCCAAGCCCCCACCATTTCTCCTTCACCCAAATCCAGATAGCTGATGTTCTGAAAGAGCTGCAAAACCTGGACCCCTACAAATCAGCCGGGCTAGAAAATCTGGACCCTCACTTTCGAAAATGATCTGCCGAAATTGTTGCAACCCCTATTACTAGCCTGTTCAAGCTCACTTTCGTATCGTCTGAGATTCCCAAAGATTGGAAAGCTGCCTTGGTCATCCCCCTCTTCAAAAGGGGAGACACTCTAGACCTAAATTGCTACAGACCTATATCTATCCTACCCTGCCGTTCTAAGGTCTTCGAAAGCCAAGTTAACAAATATAGCGACCATTTCGAATCCCACCGTACCTTCTCCGCGATGCAATCTGGTTTCAGAGCTGGACATGGGTGCACCTCAGCCACGCTCAAGGTCCTAAACGATATCTTAACCGCCATCGATAAGAAACAATACTGTGCAGCCATATCCATCAACCTGGCCAAGGCTTTCGACTTTGTCAATCACCACATTCTTATTGGCAGACTCAATAGCCTTTGTTTCTCAAACGATTGCTGACCAATCAGCAGTCTATTTATGAGAATATTTGTAACGATCGTTATACGCCCACAGCATTCTGTTGTTGGGGTACGCCCACACCATTCTCATTCAACAGAATATTGGTTTCTCAAATGATTGCCTCGCCTGGTTCACGACTACTTTTCGGATAGAGTTCAGTGCGTCAAATCGAAGGGTCTGTTGTCCGGACCTCTGGCAGTCTCTATGCGGGTGCCACAGGGTTCAATTCTCGGGCCGACTCTCTCCTCTGTATACATCAATGATGTCGCTCTTGCTGCTGGTGATTCTCTGATCCACCTCTATGCAGATGACACCATTCTGTATACTTCTGGCCTTTCGTTGGACACTGTGTTCACTAACCTCCAGACGAGCTTCAATGCCATACAACTCTCCTTCCGTGGCCTCCAACTGCTCTTAAATGCAAGTAAAAGTAAATGCATGCTATTCAACAGATCATTGCCCACACCTGCCCTCCCGTCCATACCCTCGTAAAACTGACCATCCTACCGATCCTCAACATCGCCGATGTCATCTACAAAATAGCCTCCAACACTCTACTCAACAAATTGGATGCGGTCTATCACAGTGCCATCCGTTTTGTCACCAAAGCCCCATACTCTAGCCACCACTGCGACCTGTACGCTCTCGTTGGATGGCCCTCGCTTCATACTCGTTGCCAAACCATCTGGCTCCAGGTCATCTACAAGTCTCTGCTAGGTAAAGCCCCGCCTTATCTCAGCTCACTGGTCACCATAGCAGCACCCACCCGTAGCACGCGCTCCAGCAGGTATATTTCACTGGTCACCCCCGTAGCCATTTCCTCGTTTGGTCGCCTTTCCTTCCAGTTCTAGGCTGCCAATGACTGGAACGAACTGCAAAAATCTCTGAAGCTGGAGACTCTTATCTCCCTCACTAGCTTTAAGCACCAGCTSTCAGAGCAGCTCACAGATCACTGCACCTGTTCATAGCCCATCTGTAAACAGCCCATCTATCTACCTCATCCCCATACTGTATTTATTTATTTATCTTGCTCCTTTGCACCCCAGTAATCTCTACTTACACATCCATCTTCTGCACATCTTTGTGTTTAACTGCCATATTGTAAATAATTTGCCACCATGGCCTATTTATTGCCTTAACTCGCTTGTCTTACCTCATTTGCACTCACTGTATATAGACTTAATTTTATTTTGGGAAAAAAGGAAGACCCATTAGAACGACCCATTTGCGACCAAGTTTTAACTTCCTGACTGATGTCTTGAGATGTTGCTTCAATATATACACATAATTTTCCTACCTCATGATGCCATCTATATTGTGAAGTGCACCAGTCCCTCCTACAGCAAAAGCACCCCCACAACATGATGCTGCCACCCCTGTGCATATCACGGTTGGTATGGTGTTCTTTGGCTTGGTCGTTATGGCCAAACAGCTCTATTTTTGTTTCACCAGACCAGAGGACATTTCTCCAAAAAGTATGATCTTTGTCCCCATGTGCAGTTGCAAACCGTAGTCTGGCTTTTTTTATGGCGGTTTTGGAGGAGTGGCTTCTTCCTTGCTGAGCGGCCTTTCAGGTTATGTCGATATAGGACTRGTTTTACTGTGGATATAGATACTTTTGTACCTGTTTAGTCCAGCATCTTCACAAAGTCCTTTGCTGTTGTTCTGGGATTGATTTGCTGCACTTTTCGCACAAAAGTACGTACATCTCTAGGAGACTTAACGCGTCTCCTTCCTGAGCGGTACGACGACTGCATGGTCCCATGGTGTTATCACTTGCGTACTATTGTTTGTACAGAGGAACTTGGTACCTTCAGGCGTTTGGAAATTGCTCCCAAGGATGAACCAGACTTGTGGAGTCCTACAGTTTTTGTTCTGAGGTCTTGGCGGATTTCTTTTGATTTTCCAATGATGTCAAGCAAAGGGGCACTGAGTTTGAAGGTAGGCCTTAAAATACATCCACCAGTACCCCTCCAATTGACTCAAATTATGTCAATTAGCCTATCAGAAGCTTCTATAGCCTCGACATCATTTTCTGGAATGTCCCATGCTGTTTAAAGGCACAGTCAACTTAGTGTATGTAAACTTCTGACCCACTGGAATTGTGATACTGTGAATTATAAGTGAAATAATCTGTCTGTAAACAATTGTCGGAAAAATGACTTGTGTCATGCACAAAGTACATGTCCTAAATGACTTGCCAAAATGATAGTTTGTTAACAAGAAATGTGTGGAGTGGTTGAAAAACTAGTTTTATGACTCCAACCTAAGTGTTTGTAAACTTCCCACTTCAACTGTATGAAGAACATTTTTATCAGCAGATGTCACAAAAAAAAGGAACTCTTTCCCTACATATAACATATTTTAGCCCTAGTGTTGCGAATGAGTTATGTAGTACCCACAGAAGCCACAGGAAGGAGCAAGAGAGCTATAAACCCATACTGTTTTTTGCCTTAAAATCCCTAAACCCTAAACCCTAAAGTATGACCTATTTTTGCCTTAACCCTAACACTTAACTCTAATTCTAGGGTAGGGTAGCCTATAACACTTTTAGAAACTATTTCAGTAATAATATTATGTCAGTAAATACCATTATAATACTAAATAGCATTTTGATTATTTTGTTAATCAAAACCTGTCTAAGCGTTGTGCTGTTTTTATTTTGTTATTAGTTATTTTATTAAATTTATTATTTCAAGGCAGAACAATTGATCAACAAGCCACATGTGTTTTATTTTTCAAATGTGGTTTGAACTGGGTGACCAAGTAGCCTCTATGTGAAAGTCCAGAAATTGGCTTGGGATAGGTGGGGCAGGTTTGAGATCTAAGGAATTAACAAGAAAAATACACTTTATTTCTCAGCTGCCTCACCAATGTCTGTATGTAAATTCATAACTTTTAATTACTAAATATTTCCAATAGATGGCAGCATAAGACCATGAAGCATCAGTTATAGGCTACAAGCAGCAATATGATTGACATAAAATAGCATGCAACCACAGACTATATGTCCCATGATTTTCTAAAATGGTCACTCATTACTTTAGTTAGCTATATATCTCGTATTAGGGCTGTGTTGCTTTTGGGAGAGCAAAGAAATATTGACTATAGCAGGTATTGAACACCGGGTAAATAATCACTAGTCAGAGCCTCAACCTCAGTATACATTCATTATAAAAAACATCTTAATATCTGATATTGTGAGTAAACAACCTCGGAATAGAAAAGACAAGAGTGCGTCTTCCAGCCCTCCAATAAATTACATAATTCAACCCTCCCGGTTAGTAAATTTACCTCAACATGCCCTTCGCTTTCAGATAAAATGCGTCTTCCAGCCCACCAATAAATTACATCACGCAACTATTGTGTTTAGCAAATTTACTTCAACATGCCCCTCGCTTGCACGAGAAGGCAGAGCGACTCGATGCTGGTTGATGAATTTGACAATAAATGTACTGGGAAAATACGTTTTTCTCAACCAGAGGTGACTGAATTAATGTTCAGGCTTATTGATAATCGTTATATTAATGAACTCTAATTTCAAAATATGAGCATAAAAACAGGTAATAATAAACATGAATCATCATTATATTACTTCACAGTAATCTGTTAAATACTTTTTCAGTCTTTCCTCTTGTGTTAGCAGTGTGGAAAGGGACAGAAAGAAGCACACAGGAGTTTTCCTGTGAGGGGGAGTGGTGGTGTATCCAGGGAGAAAACGAATCTAATCTTCTGAAATGTCATTTGTGGTTTTATGCTGCCATCTATTGGAATTATGTAGCAGCTGCAGTAGTACTGAATAATGTGTAATTCCTTACTAAAGTAGTAATTACTCAGAATTGCAAAATATGTTCTAGTTCATTTGACCTCTTACAACCATAAAATAACAATTTATCGCATAACAAACAATGAAACTGACATAAACCAAAAACACCGTACAATTAGTTAATTATATATATATACTAAACTACATTCATATATTCTTTAAACATAAAAGCTAATTTACCAACATTTCTGAAAAGTGATATATAGCGTTTTGGAATGAAAGTCTTCTTATGTTTCCCCATCTGATCTCAGAGTAGATGAGAGATGTAATGTTTCTCTCTGTTGTGTTGAAGACCAATCAAGCAGGAGAGACCAGCCTCCCCTGTACCCAGCTGTGTGTCCATGAAGAGTGACCAATCTATGGGTCAACCTATAAAGTTTAGAGAGGGAGACTTTTCTACTGAACAAAGGTAAGAAGAACTCATGGGTCATGGTCAGTGAGTTAAACAACACTGTCTCTAACTCTAGTCATTTCTCCTCTCCCATTTTCCCATTTCTTTTGGTTGTTTTAATAATCAATAGGCTAATCCTTTTGTCCATTTTCATAGTCCTAAAACAATATTAAACAAACACAACATTCCTCCTGTGTGTGTGTGTGTGTGTGTGTGTGTGCACTCCCTGGATGAGAAGATAATCTCTATCCTGATTGCTAGTCACTTTTATCTCCTACCTACATGTACAATATACCTCAATTATAGCCTCATTATTATCTCAACTTGGTTTCTAAAACGACTGCCTCTCCTGGTTCACCAACTACTTCTCTGATAGAGTTCAGTGTGTCAAATCGGAGGGCCTGTTGTCCGACCTCTGGCAGTCTCTATGGGGGTGCCACAGGGTTCAAATCTCGGGCCGACTCTCTTCTCTGTATACATCAATGATGTCTGCTCTTGCTGCTGGTGATTCTCTGATCCACCTCTATGCAGACGACACCCATTCTGTATACTTCTGGCCCTTCTTTGGACACTGTGCTAACTAAACCTCCAGACGAGCTTCAATGCCATACAACTCCCTTCCGTGGCCTCCAATTGCTCTTAAATGCAAGTAAAACTAAATGCATGCTCTTCAACGCAATCGCTGCCGCACCTGCCCGCCCATCTTAGCATTACTATTCTGGACAGTTCTGACTTAGAATATGTGGACAACTACAAATACCTAGGTGTCTGGTTTTGACTGTCAACTCTCCTTCCAGACCCACATTAAGCATCTCCAATCCAAAATTAAACCTAGAATCGGCTTCCTATTTCGCAAAAAAGCATCCTTCACTCATGCTGCCAAGCATACCCTCGTGAAACTGACTATCCTACCGATCCTCGACTTCGGCGATGTCATTTACAAAATAGCCTCCAATACTCTACTCAACAAATTGGACACAGTCTATCACAGTGCCATCCGTTTAGTCTCCAAAGCCCCATATACTACCCACCACTGCAACCTGTACACTCTCGTTGGCTGGCCCTCGCTTCATACTCGTTGCCAAACCCCCTCTGGCTCCAGTGTCATCTACAAGTCTTTGCACCCCAGTACCCCTACCTGAACATTCATCTTCTGCACATCTATCACTTCAGTGTTTAATTGCTATGTCGTAATTACCTCGCCACTATGGCCTATTTATTGCCTTAACTCCCTTATCTTACCTCATTTGCACTCACTGTACATAGACTTTTTGTTTTCTTTTGTTCTACTGTATTATTGACTGTATTTTGTTTACTCCATGTGTAACTCTTGTTGTTGTATGTGTCGAACTGCTTTGCTTTATCTTGGCCAGGTCGCAATTGTAAATGGAACTTGTTCTCAACTGGCCTACCTGGTTAAATAAAGGTGAATATATACAGTGGGGAGACAAGTATTTTATACACTGCCGATTTTGAAGGTTTTCCTACTTACAAAGCATGTAGAGGTCTGTCATTTTATCATAGGTACACTTCAACTGTGAGAGACGGAATCTAAAACAAAAATCCAGAAAATCACATTGTATGATTTTTAAGTAATTAATTTGCATTTTATTGCATGACATAAGTATTTGATACCCTACCAACCAGTAAGAATTCCGGCTCTCACAGACCTGTTAGTTTTTTCTTTAACTTTTACTGCCTCAGAAACCCGGATCCGGGAGCACCCCCCACCCCCCACACACTAATTAGCATACCTAGCATAGCTTCAAAAGTAGATAGTAGCATCTAAATATCATTAAATCACAAGTCCAAGACACCAGATGAAAGATACAGATCTTGTGAATAAAGCCACCATTTCAGATTTTTAAAATGTGTTACAGGGAAGACAAAAAATGTAAATCTATTAGCTAAACACGTTAGCAAAATACACCACATTACTAACTCCATCAGTTTCTTACTCGTTCAGGTGCTATCACCAATTCGGCTCAACTAAGATATTGATATCCACTAACCAAGAAAAAACCTCTTCAGATGACAGTCTGATAACATATTCATGGTATAGGATAGTTTTTGTTAGAAAAAGTGCATATATTCAGGTAGAAATCACAGTTTACAATTGCACCCACCATCACAAATCGACTAGAATTACTAGATAGAGCAACGTGTATGACCAATTTACTCATCATAAAACATTTCATAAAAATAGACAAAGCATAGCAATGGAAAGACCCAGTTCTTGTGATTTCAGACCATATTTCAGATTTTCTAAGCGTTTTTCAGCGAAAACACAAATAATCGTAAAGTTAGCATACCACATGAACAAACGTTCCCAGAGCATCGATTCCAGCCAAAGAGCGCTATAACGTAATCACCGCCAAAATATATTAATTTTTTCACTAACCTTCTCAGAATTCTTCCGATGACACTCCTGTAACATCATTTTACAATATACATATACAGTTTGTTCGAAAAGGTGCATATTTAGCCATACAAACCGTGGTTACACAATAAAAATACTAGGAAATCAAGCCTCAATATGTCTGACGTCATCTATCAGAGTGATCTAGTTTATTGAAAGCTAATCATATACTTGACTAAAAAATACAGGGTTACAGGAATCGAAAGACAATTAGTTCTTAATGCAACCCGGATTTACATTTTTAAAATTATCCTTACTTTTCAATACAGGGTTGGCCAAGTGAAGCTATACCAAACAAAATGGCGAATGATGCGTTTAAAATATTTCGACAGAAACACGGTTTATCATATTAAATATTGCTTACTTTGAGCTGTTCTTCCATCATATTCTTGGGCAATGTATCCTCTATGTTTATAAACGTCTTTTGGTCGATAGATGTCCTCTGTCCTTCGAAATGTCCATCACCAACGACCGACTCCCTAAAACGTGTGTCCAAACTTTCAGAACGCACAAAAAGAAATTCCTCAAAATCGCACTAAACGGATATAAATTGATATAAAACGGTTCAAATTCACTACATTATGATGTTTTTAACAACTATAACGACTGAAAACATGACCGGAGAAATATTGCTGTTATAAAACGATTTGGAACGAGACAGGTCCGATGGCCTTCACGCGTGAGGCGCACATTGAGAAAGAGGGGTCTCTGTACATTTTGGTCATTTATAATGGCTGTGAACGTCCATCGATTTCATTGAAAACGTGATGACGTACAGACACCCAGAGGAAGACGTAGGCAGTGTCGGTTCCTTCATAGCATTCACTGTGGCCTTATAAACAGACCCCAGATCAGAGGTAAAAATTTCTGAAATCTGAACCCTGTCATGAAAAGTGCTGTAGAAATTGTTCTGTACCACTCAGAGACAAAATTTCAACTCCTATAGAAACTATAGACTGTTTTCTATCCAATAATAACAATAATATGCATATTGTACGATCAAGAATTGAGTACGAGGCAGTTTAATTTGGAAATGTAAAAAAAAAATAATGCTAACAGCTCCCCTATTGACAAAAGGTTAAGAAGCCCTCCTGTTCTCTACTCATTACCTGTATTAACTGCACCTGTTTGAACTCGTTACCTGTATAAAAGACACCTGTCACACACTCAATCAAACAGACTCCAACCTCTCCACAATGGCCAAGACCAGAAAGCTGTGTAAGGACATCAGGGATAAATTGTAGACCTGTACAAGGCTGGGATGGGCTACAGGACAATAGCCAAGCAGCTTGGTGAGAGCAACAACTGTTGGCACAATTATTAGAAAATGGAAGAAGTTCAAGATGACGGTCAATCACCCTCGGTCTGGGGCTCCATGCAAGATCTCACCTCGTGGGGCATCAATGATCATGAGGAATGTGAGGATCAGCCCAGAACTACACGGCAGGACCTGGTCAATGACCTGAAGAGAGTGGGACCACAGTCTCAAAGAAAACCATTAGTAACACTACGCCGTCATGGATTAAAATCCTGCAGCGCCGCAAGGTCCCCCTGCTCAAGCCAGCGCATGTCCAGGCCCGTCTGAAGTTTGCCAATGACCATCTGGATGATCCAGAGGAGGAATGGGAGAAGGTCATGTGGTCTGATGAGACAAAAATAGAGCTTTTTGCTCTAAACTCACTCGCCGTGTTTGGAGGAATAGAAGGATGAGTACAACCCAAGAACACCATCCCAACCGTGA